>NW_026732185.1:167500-177500 GCF_028476545.2 Physella acuta | reverse complement strand
ATAAATAATTATTTTATACAATAATATATAATAAACAGTAGATCACCAATACACGTATATAAGAAAATTATTACATTAAATAATTAACTTTATGCTAAACTAAAACGTTTAAAAATTGGATTAAATAATTTAACTGCAAATTTTATATTGAAAATTTTTGTATCTTAGTCATAAATATTTATTAACATCAGTAAATGATATGATGATAAAATAATTCTTTATTTCCACAAAACTAGTAACGGCATATGCCATACAAAATGATGATAAAATAATACTTTGTTTCCAACTAACTAGTAGTGATGTATACTGAAAAACAATACTGATAAAATAATACTTTTTCTTCACCTAACTTTATAAGTGTTTAGTTAAGGCTTCATTTAATCAAACGTTTGTTAAACAACAGTCTGCTTAAGGGGGTAGGCTCCGGTAAAAAAAAATTTAATACTACAAAAAAACATTTTTTTTCTATACAGCTTTTTAAATGTAGGCCTACATCCGAATATGCATTTCCACTAAAAGAAAAAGGGGTAATTTATTTTTGGTTATTATAACGACGACGGCCATCTTGAAAAATTAACCTATTCATAGGATTTCCACCATTCGTAAAATGTTACATTTTAAGCCCAATAAACAATGAATTCATAGTGGGTCCGTCAAAAACACTCAATTTAAGACCTCGAGAGTCCCCAAAATTTTACTGGATCCAAAATTTGAAAATTCACAAGAAGATCTGCACTTAATTTTTTTTAGAGTGTGTCCCCAAAATATGGAAGTAGATAATGAATTTATTGTTTATTGGGCTCAGAGTTTATTCCAGGCATCTCTCCCCCTACCCCCCGAAGAAAGTCTACCGCCCCCCCCCCCCCCGAACGAAATGGAATTTGTATAGAAAACATATACTTTACCAGTAACCGACCCCCTCCCCCTCCCCCCGAAAATACCAAGCCCCCCCCCCACCCCCCGGAGAAAAAAGTCTGGAAGAAACACATTTGCTTTGGTAAATATTACAACTGCGGCCATATACAAAAATAACCTCTTCGTAGGATATCCACATTTTTAAATTGGAAATCGTACGAAGAGGCTAATTTTTCAAGATGGCCGCCGTTGTAATAGTTACACAAAAAAACGTGTCAATTTATTTTAGAGGAAATGCACATTCGGATGTACCCTTAAAAAAGCTGAAGGGAAAAAATGGTTTGCTCTCTAGTATTAAAAAAAGTTGTTTTTTTTTTACCGGAGCCTACCCAGTGGCACAGTTCGTGTCAAGAACAGGATTAACCTCTCCTGTTAAAGCTAATGTAGCCGTCGTGAAGTCTCGACACGAACGTGCTGAAAGGCTCGCCATCTGGCATAGTTTCTTGAGCTCCTTGGTAATTTGCAACCATTGTGTAGTTGTCAGGGGATGGGAAGTGTTGCAGATCACGTAGTTCTTTTTTTACCTTCAGAATAAAAAATTGTGGCATTCAATGTATAATAATTTTTTTTTTAAATTCCTATTGGATGTAAACCGCAAGAAAATCAGAAAGTGTTATCATGGTCAAATACTCTGTAAACAAGACACCTCTAATAACATTTATTTCATAATGTAATTTTTTTTGCCAAAATAAAAGTAGCTTTAAATGTAAACCTGGTTTTATTTAAAAGGCAATTCATTTTAATAGAAACTGCTAAGCAGTCTAGACAGTGTAGTGAGTTCATGAACAATAACTATACATGTGCGTATCGCCTTCAAAGAAAATGTCGATAGAATCGATGTTCTTGTGAAGCCAAGACTGTGACATTTAGACTGGCCTTCGCCTGGATTCCTCGGATTTAGAGGAAGAGCCAGACCATGAAAACTTCAGCAAATGACTCAAGATAAACGGTAAAGGCCAAGACTGCCTTGATGGCATTTCTTGTCTATTAATTAGACGACAAATTAACTAATACTAATTACTATAGCTCTTCTGATTTATAAACGTCAAAGGTATGCAAGCTATTCTATTCACACAAATCCTACTGTTGTTGCTAGCTATTCCTTTAACATAATTCCTACATTTATGCTACATATTCTATTCACATAACTTTCCTGTTTACATCCTTTCCTGTTATCATCACATTCTCTCGAGTTCGAATCCTCGGGCAGATGAGGCTCGTTAGCTGGGGACAGCCACTCTTCTAGGAGAGACAACTCCAAAATCAAACAACTGCTGCCTTGTAGTTTGTTCTTGGTTGGACAAAGGCTATGGAAGCAAATCCAAAAAGGAAATCAAAGCTGAAATCTGAGTCAATGGCCTCAATGGCGTATAACCATTTGACACGTATCCTTAATTGTGTTGGAGGCGAGTTCGTGTCGGCAAAAAGCTCATGGTTGATAAATTCGAAAAAGTCTCGAGTTCAAACCCACGGGCAGATAAATCTCGATCCCTTTCAACACTAATAATTAAGAACGAAGAAGAAGAAGCAGATCACATTCATTTTTGTGTTAGCTATTCTATTCCTTCTGTTTGTTAATGTTTTTAATACATTTGATTGGTGTTATTAATTGTTCATCTGTCTCATTTCAAAACTTACATTCAAACACGTCTCGTTTTTCGTGACACTTTTTAACACAGTCTGCGAAGCCGATGGATAGAGCCCATTCACATCCACGTCGTCCATTGCAACTGCCTCTGTTGATACATTTTTTTTAGATATTCTGGATTAGCTTTAAATCAATTTTAATAAATTGTAAATTACAGTACTATTTTGTGAGAAATGTGCATTAAATATAATATTACTAAATATAAATATCATAGTAGTATACAAACTTATTTATAAATAGTATCATTATTATTACCACAAATTTGAACATAATACATAAATATCTACGGGCTCATATGACCTGGGAAACAACGAGAAAATATGGTGATGATGATGATCTATATATATATGTATATATATCTATATCTATATATATATATATATATATATATATATATATATATATATATATATATATATATATATATATAATATATATATACATACATACATACATATATATATACATATATATATATATATATATATATATATATATATATATATATATATATATATATATATATATATATATATATATATATATATAATTTCAATTATGTATGGATAGAAAATAAACAAAGAAAAGTAAAGACAACAAAATAGAAGAATGAAAGGATCAGAGAAAAAGATAAATTCGATGAATAAAAATGAAAAAAAAAACGTTAATTCGTGCGAAAACTTACCGAAAATTGAAGCCATCTGGAGAAAGGCAAAAGAATATCATTTACATTTTTACAATCTGTTAATGAAGAGGTTTAGTAACTAGAAATCAAGTTAAGAATTAAATATAAAGCAATAATAATTCAAATTTCTTTAAAAGTAAAATCAGCTGTTCATACCCTGATTAAGAATATCTGAGAAATTTAAATGAATTACTAATTTATTTTCCGTCTTAGTAACTGCTATGTCAGACTTATTTATATTTTGCTTATTTATTTCCATTGTATCTTATGTTATTGTTAAGCCTGCTATAATGTGAAATTATGTGAACAAAAGACAAGTTGCTTCCATAAAACATAGCGTCGTTCGTTACCCGCAAGAAATAATCTCTGAATTTCGTTTAAAACTTAAGTTACATCCTACCTGTGTTAATGTGGAGTTGTTTTTGCAATCGATCACAATTGTTTGACTCAATTATCCGTGTCTTATATTTACAACAATAAAATATTGTGTAGAGAATACAAAATATCTATTTTGAATACCTTTAAGATTTATTTTTTTTCTTGAAAAAATCATGCAGCTGTGGATCCTACGAGCCGTCCATATATTACGTCATATATGACGTCAAGCTCCTTAGGTTGACGTGGGGGGGGGTCGTAATTTTGTGACAATGTGTGATGGAGGGGATGGTGTAACGTCACACTTTTGCGGTGTAAAAAAAATTAGTACATTGAAATTTAGCTGTTTAGCGTTTTAGAAAACTGATTTTGTAAACGATAATAAAAAATTGATTAATATAATCTATGTTGACGGAGGTCAGTCAAAGAAATCGATGTTTTAAAAAAATTTGAGGGGTTTTGCAGGCTGGGGTGTGACGTCATTTTAGGAGGAGTCTGGTTTATTGAGACGATGTATGACGGTGAGGAAGGGGAGGTAAAAAAATCCTCAAAAACCTGATGTCGTTTATGAATGATCCCTATCTATAATGTTTAAGTTTTTAACACAATTTAGATTTTTTTCTAGGGTCTAAGTCAGACGAGTCGAGTATGAGCCATACATCTTTTCAAGTTTGAGAAACGCTTATGAATTGGTCTGGTGATCAATAATCTCATGACAAATGATCTCAGACAAAATATCTCATGACAAATGATCTCAGACAAAATATTCCAGACAAAATATCTCATGACAAATGATCTCAGACAAAATATCCCAGACATATTTTGTCCTGGTATATTCAGTCCGTGAGATATTTTGTCTGAGATATTTTGTCTGAGATATTTTGTCTGAGATATTTTGTCTGAGATATTTTGTCTGAGATATTTTGTCTGAGATAATTTGTTCTGAGATCATTTGTCATCGAACCAATAATCTCATCTGCAGACAATATTATATTAAAGTAGGCCTACACTTTTCGCTACATAGCCACACCTTCTGATAGGTCAATCTTTAGTTGGGTTGTGTCACTACTTTAGTTCGAATTTAAGATTAATTAATTTTTTAACCGCGTTCGTACTTTTTATTTATGAAACTGATAAAAACGAGAAAGTTGTGTAGGTGATAGAGCTTGAGAAGTCACGCAACTTGTAATGATATAACCCTGAGTCTAAAAATAAATGTAGGTACATCTTTGACTTCATTCGGATAAGTGAATACATAATAAAAGGAGACTAAAACAATCGGATAGTTATGTGAGGGGTTTGTGGCGCTTTTTTGAGTAAACACCACTCTATTCCTGAACCACTCAAACCTCAATACTTCTTTTATTTTTGTCACTTAAAAATCATGATCGTTTTTTTTTAAATTCTTTCTCATTCTTCGTATTTAATTGTAATATTGAAACGAATACCCTCTAACATAATTATGTTTTACGTTTCAACATTTTATGCGCAATATGGCCAGTGGCGTAGTTAGGATTTTTGGGCCCCTATGCAAAAAGTGTTAGTGGGTCCCTCAGAGGCGTAGCTACCCTTCCCGGCGACCGGGGACAAACTTTCGATTTGCACCCCCCCCTCCTCAGACTTTCGAAAAAGGGCCCCCTATTTGCCTTGGGTCCCTATGCCTTGCTTACGCTAGCTTTACGGTAGCTACGCCACTGAATATGGCCAGTTGACTCCGACTTCAGCCAGCTTTTCTTTTTGAATTCGCTTCCATGTCCAACAACACACTAAGGCAGCAGTTGTTAGGATGTGGAGTTGTCTCTCTTGATGGGATTGCTGTTTCCAGCTGCCCGTGTTCTTCTATAGAGTTAGTGATCATTAGCTCTATCGCCCGTCCAAGCTGTCCCGTAGTTTTGCCAAAAGATTTTGAGACGGCGGATCCCAAACTAGCCTAACTACTCTATTTCCCCTTTATATCCAGTTCGGACATTTTGTTCATGTGCTATGCCAATATTAAGTCCAAATTACAATTGAGAAACAAACCAACAAAAACACTGACTATAAGGTTTCAACAGTTATTTCTCCTTTATTCAGACAAAACTTTTGAAAGAAAGTATAGATGATAAGAAATGTATTGATTACCTCCTTTAATATCAAAATTTAAAAAAAATCTATACAAAATTTGAAATCTATTTATGTTTTTAGAAATATACATATATTAACAAAAATAAAATATAAAATAAGCACATGCACATTTTAAAAACTTTTATTTTCAAGGTTCCATAAACAATACTAACACCTGCCTGAGGGGTTGGGGTGGGATGAGGAGAAGGATGGGTGTTAGGCGGTGGGGCGAGTATTTTTGACGTCACTCATTACATTATAGACTTACTTATCTTGCATATTGTTATGAAAATTGGTCAAAAAATCTAACTATTGATCTAAATTAATTTTGTGACGATGAGATGAGTGGTAGTTTTTTTTTTCGGGAGGGGGGGGGGGAGGGTGGAGGGGGGAGGGCAAACTAAAAACATGAACAAATGCGATGGTGTATTTTCCATAAGTTTTGCTGACTTAAAAAAAGCTAGCTTATGGTCGCAGCTCAAAACTTATAAAGCCAGACATCAGCGCAGGTAAGTATAGTTCCACTGCTCTGTGATCCTCCATCTCCACCTTTGTGGCTTCATCATTGACAAACATTTTGTACTTGTCGTAATCGGGTAAACGTTCATCAGCAAACAGCTCCTGCTTCACCTATACAAATAAATTACATTAAGTAATTAAAGCAAAGATGTAAATTAGGTTTTCTAAAATTTAAAAAAATAAGCTCTACATCATCCAATGTTACAGAAACAGGTGAACTCTACTTCATCTTACCGAAGTACAGCCTAGTTCGAAAATGTAACTAATGCTATTAGCTCTTAGCTTATTATTCTAGCAGCCATTATAAACATTTTAATAAGGGCGCTTTTATGATTAACTAGTTTGCCCATCTTTCTAACGTGTTTATATACATAAACTTGAATTTGCGTGTCGATTAATGCGTCCTAGCTTATAGTGTTGATTTGTTATTTTTAGAAAACGCTAATATCTCAGATAAGTTATGTCATTTTATAGCATATCTAATTGTGAATAGGGGACGTGGGCTAGCAGTAGAACGCTAGACTGCTAACCCAAAAGTCTCGAGTTTGAATCAAGTTCAAGTCAGTAGAAAGTCCCTGATTCCACCCAGGAAAGTCCCTGATGTGTACCTAACTCACGCCAGGGAAAGAAAAGGCGGCTTGGCATAGTGCTGACCACACTATACCTTCATATGCCGAGGTCACAGAAACAGGTGAATCATATAAACCATCTGGTTTGTAAGGAAACTTTATTAACAGTGAGCAGAGCATGAATGAAAGATGCCTTTAACGTTATGATCCACTAGATTTTACGTATTGATTTCAACTTAATTGTGATGACACCTGTCTGATTTACACAAATATCATGCCTGGATATTTCAGTAAGTCTAACGCGTGGACATTAATTACCTCAGTAAGTTTAACAAGTGGACAAGACTTACCTCAGTAAGTTTAACATGTAGACAAGACTTACCTCAGTAAGTTTAACATGTGGACAAGACTTACCTCAGTAAGTTTAACATGTGGACAAGACTTACCTCAGTAAGTTTAACATGTGGACAAGTGGACAAGACTTACCTCAGTAAGTTTAACATGTGGACAAGACTTACCTCAGTAAGTTTAACATGTAGATAAGACTTACCTCCCAACATAATTTTGTTTGACTCAGATATTTGAGAAGTATGTCAGGCCTGTGAGGGTACAGCACCTTGAATGGAAAATCGACCAACTCATCCGACTCTAAAGGACAGACATCATTCAGTTGGTCAAATCAAAGTATCCCTCTTGTTTGCTGTTACTTACAATAATACAAGAAGATCACCCGACATTTCTCGTTACACATTCAAAAAGACTCCCCACCACCCCAATCCATAAAACGACATGATCTTTTAACATTCTCGCCAGTTTTTAAACTATTTCTCACTGAAATGTTGCTTTAACGGTGAGTTTTTTCCTTTTAACTAATGAATCATATTTAATATATCTAAATCAAAGAGATTAGTCTCAAGATAGGTAAGTGGATCAATGTGTGTTACGATTTCTGATTCAAGTCTTTAAAACAATGTGCAGCTCAATACAACGGTGTGACGACATACTTTCCTCAATACCCTCCACCTCGTCCCATGCGACCACAAACCCCCCCCCCCCTCTCCCTCCAACCCTACATGAGCGTGGTGGATGTTGTATATGACCTTTGTAATTAACATAAGGGGTGGGGGTATACTTTTGTTTTAAAAGATAAATATGTTGTTCTCTGAATGTGCTTCTTAAAGTTTCTTGTTTCACGTAAATAAAGATTCTAGTTCCTGATACAACTCAGCCAAGATTACTACATATAGGCTATTACGTTAGGAAAAGTAATGGCGACTGAGCATTAAACTTATAAAACTCCTGGGCAGGGAGGGATATTTCATGCCCCATAACTGTAACTGAATTAAATGCAGTATCGTAGCGAGGGGGGGGGGGGTGAGGGGGGGTGAGGGGGGTGCAAATCGAAAAGTTTGTCCCCGGCTACGGGAACGTTCACTACGCCTCTAATTAAATGTACAGAAAAATTATACTCAACTTTGAAACATTTGCTCAATCTCTCTCTCTCTCTCTCTCTCTCTCTCTCTCTCTCTCTCTCTCTATATATATATATATATATATATATATATATATATATATATATATATATATAAAGCGAAGTGGGGATTATTTTTTTTGTTCTTCACACCTAAATCAGAACAGGTATTTGCAGGGAAATTGTTCTTGGAAAAGTGGGCTATTACAATTAAGTCTAACGGAAAAATTCGAGCCACCTCAACAATCGCGAAAACTAACCTAGACTGTCCGTGATAATCTAGGTCAGTAAAAACTACTAGCAGTGTTTCTTCCAGACTTTTTTCTCCGGGGGGGGGGGCACTTGAAATTTTCTGGAGGGCGGTAGACTTTCTTCGGGGGACGGACACTATTAAAAGTATATATTTTCTAAATAAATTTCATTTCGTTCTGGAGGGCAGGGGGGGGGTAGACTTTCTTCGGGAGGGGGGTGGGGGACAAAGAGATAGCCGGGGCGCAAAATTGCAACCTGTAGCGCGCCGGGGAACGCGTCTGATTCAATTTAGTGAACGACTAAACGCCCGATCTTATTCATAGTCTATCGCACTATCACGGGATAAACCGGGGTGCCAAATCACACCCAGCCGGGGCGCCGCTCGTGCGAAATTTAAAAAGGTTTTCGTAGAAACCTCCCCAGGAGTATTCTCAACAACTTCCCAAAGTTTCATGGCGATCAGATGAAATGTGTATTAATAAAAGAAAGACAAACACACACATACATTGCTTTTTGTATGGTTAATTAAATAGTATGTATTATTATATTTTTTAAAGATAATAATTAATTTTCTACTTTTTAGTTCATTATTACTTAAAAGCTTGTTATTAAAACCATTTTTACAAGCTTTTCTTTAACTTGCTTTCTCTGTCGACAGTCTGCTGTCAGTCGATTTTTCGCCCGATTAAAATAAGTCCCATATACTCCTTATGTGACGAAGTAGGTTTATTGAGGTGTAAAATGATGAAAACTGTCAAAATTTCATGTGATATTTGTGCACGATTACAATACTCACTATATACTCTGTATACCAGAAAGAAATAAACCGGGAGTAATCTCCCCTAAACTTTCTCGAATATTCTTATATAAAACAACAGGGGATGGGAACTCGGGATATAGATCTAGTTATGATTTTTAATCCATTTTAAATACTTAAACTCTTTTAAAATAGAATAGAATCTCATAGAAAAAAGTATTGCGCACCAAGCGAACGCCGAATAAAGATGTTCATAATGGTGCGCAATATTATTAGTACTTTATAAATTTAGATGCGTTTTTGAGAAATCGGAAATAGCGTAAATTAGTACTTCCCGTCAACGGAAATTACTCAAAATTTAACAGTAGGTAGAGAATTAGATCTTTTACTTACAGGTGAAATTTCATTTATCTATCTAAAATAGTACTCAAGTTATAGGCTTTTGAAAAATTCAAAGTAAAAAAAGTACCACTTCCGGTTATCGGAAATCGCTCAAAAGTTGATACGGATCTACGATTTTGATAAAATACTTATATATGAAATTTCATCAACCTAGCTGTAACGGTACTAAAGTTATCGTGTTTACACACGGACAGACAGACAGACAGACAGACACACACACACACACACAGACATACGGACAAGATTGCAAAATTATGTTTTTCCGTATCAGTGAGGTGTAAAACGTCGAGATTTGTAAAAATCT
>NW_026732185.1:87500-162500 GCF_028476545.2 Physella acuta | reverse complement strand
CCCGTATACGAAGTTGGCCTATAGAGAAAGTATTGCAATCGTGTAAAAAAAAAATCAAGATTTTTGCTGAGTCGGAAAAAACATAGTTTTGCAATCTTGTCCGTATGTTTCCGTGTGTTTATGTGTGTGTGGATGTGTGTGTGTGTGCGCGCGTGTGTGTGTTCGTGCGTGTGTGTGTGTAAACACGATATTACTTGAGCACCGTTATAGTTAGGTTAATAAAATTTCATATATAAGTATTATATCAAATTTGTAGATAGGTTTCGACTTTTCAGCGATTTCCGATAACCGGAAGTAGAATTTTTCTACTCTCAATTTTTCAAAAGCCTATAACTTGAGTACTATTTCAGATACATAAATGAAATTTCACATGTTATTAAAATATCTAATTCTCTGATTTCTATCACATTTTGAGTAATTTTCGTTGACCGAAGGCAGTAATTCACGCAATTTCTGATTCCTCAAAAAAATGCATGTGAATTTATAAAGTAATATTTATATTCCGCACTATTATATACATTTTGTTTGGCGATCACTTGGTGTGCAATTTATTTTTCTACGAGATTATATTCTATTTTAAAAAGTTTAAGTAATTAAAAATGGATTTAAATTATTGTCTATATCCCGAGTTACCATCACCCGTATTGTTTTATAAGAATATTCGAGAAAGTTTAGGGGGATATTTATCGTTTTCGCCCGAGAAAATCGTATACATTTCATAGCGTACGTCTTAATAAGTAGATATATAGATCTAAATCAAATTTGAATTAAATAGTTCATTTCTTCATATTCTAAAACTGGAAAATATAATGATATAATGTGTGTCATTTACAACATTCGATGTTTAATTATTTTTTTCTCCGACAATCAATGAAGCCGTTAAAGTTGTGTACATTCCGTAGTTTAAACATTTTTTTGTTGTTTTTTTTAGGATATAATTTTTCTACTTCTATGGTGCAACAGCTTTTTTTCTAAATGTGTTTAAACAGATCCGCTAATTGATTACAATTTAATAGCTAATTCTGCCCCAATAAAAGCAATACACTATCCAAATTAAAGTTTACTCTAATAACTATGGCAAACCTTTTTAAAATTAAGTTATCCTAAATTCTCGTTGACTAGTTCCAACACATTTAATACCTGAAAACTTTATTCAACAATTTATAACATATAGAAATATATTTAAACAACATAATTCTTAAGCTGTTATTTCTTATGCCGAAGTACCACTAATGGCAACCTAAATCAATCAAAATGACCCTCCCGCCCCATCCTTCTAAAGTACTAACATTACCCACATCCCTCCTCCTTCAGCCTCTGTACCATTTCCTGCAGTATCCTTTGTGTGGGAGCACTTGGTAGGATCATGTGGTCAGCCTCAGAGTCGCTTGAGTTACTTTCATTCTCCGTGCTGCTGTCTTCCTCGCCGTAGTCAGCTATCTCTGGCAGGATGCCGGCTACAACCATTATGCCACTGTTTTTTGGGATTCCTGCTATCAGCTATTCCTAGGTGCTTTGATTATAGGGAGTTTGACCATAGGGGGTTTGACCACAGCGGAGGTTTGACCACAGCGGAGCTTTGACCCCAGGGGTTTTGATCACAACGGGACTTTGACCACAGAGGGGGGTTAACCATAATATATAGATTTTAAAATAGAAATTATAAACTGTAATTTGATTTAAATTTATGCTACAATTAATACGATTTTATACATGTTTCCTGAGAGTACATAATTAAAAATTAACATGTATTTAAAAAAAAGTCAAGAATGATATTTTAGTGGCCGCATAAAGGCTGGTGCTAGGCCTCATAGATTTATTTTAAATATAAATGGAAAACAAATAATGCGTCAAGTTTCACAAATAAATAATGTAGATGTACTTGAAAATACATAGCATATATAAAGGATAATAAATGATACAAAACTTGCCAACAATATAGTCAATGAAGTAATACTTAAAATGGTTAACTAAATGACAGATGTGCTATAGCACGCAAATATGTCAGTACATCTGTTTGACCATATGTCTGGACAGCACGTTGTACTTTTTCGTGCAGCATCTTATATCGCTTCTCAGCTGGATAGCTTACCCCTGCAACACCTTGCAAGAAAGTTGTCTTTTGCCGTGTGCAGTCCATTTGTAGACCTTCAAGGAAACGCCACATTGTTGGGTGACTACGTTGGAGGAGAGGCGAAGACAGTAATGCCATCCTTCACAAATATTATTTGTTCGTGCTACACCATCGCCAATCGTGTGCATTTGATTCCAAGTTTCAACTGGAAACAAAGCAAGCTTGTACTTTTCGCCACGACCACTGATTCGACGACCTCGGGTGTAGGTGTGTTCGAAGTATGTTTCCACCTCGTCGATGTTGTCCACTGCTGGCATAGAATCTGTTAACAATTCGAACGCTTGTGTAACATCTTGGACTGGTACATGAGATAGGGCGGCAAGACAACGAACAGCGATACGTATATCGTTATTTGTTTCATATTCCACTTTCAGCCCAACTTCGTGTACCTTGCGTATCACGCTTTGGGCAAGATGAAAGTAGCAGCCTGTAACACGGGCATTAGGAAATGTTTCTTGAAATGCTCCCATTGCTGCCATTTCATTTCTGGTGCTACTAAAGGAATAAGACGTACAACTTCTCGCAGTAAACGGTCGTATGTCGCACGTGTTTTATTCGGCAAGAGACAGTATAAAGCAGCAGGGCTGATGCCGTTAACAAATTGAAAATGCACAACTGGAAAAATAAGTCTGGCACTGCCTTGAAGGTTCCATCTGCTAGTTTTTGCCAAACCATAGATAATGTTTCCTTCGTGTGAATGTTGAGGAATCTTCTCGCCTACAATCATAAGATCTTGTGCAACTATTGCAGCTTTACACTTACAAGTTAATTCTTCGTACACCGCCAAACGCGTGACACGCCCTGGCGTTCTCTGTACAACAAAGTACTTTTACCTTTGTTTGACGTGTTATACTCTCCAAGATTCTCCATGGTTTTTAGATAGAGTGGTTTAGATGACTTGTATTTATAAATGATGATTTAAAATATTATTACATTATGTCGCAATTTAAAATATAATTCAGCAACTTTTAAAATAATTCCTTACCATAAATGGACAGCATTGGACAAACCACCTGAGATCAAAGACCTTATATGGATAAAACACTTGTGATCAATTTCAGATACAGCGCTTGTGATCATACACCCAATGACAAACCGCCTGTGATCAAAGACCATCTGCTGATAAAACACCTGTTGTCAAACCCCCAATGTTCAAACCCTTTATGATCAAATCCCCTATGGTCAAAGCACCGCTATGGTCAAGGCCCCGCTGTGGTCAACCCCTTATGGTCAAAGCCCCTATGGTCAAAGCCCCCATGTGGTCCAACCCCCTATGGTCAAACCCCCTATGGTCAAAGCCCCTGTGGTCAAAGCCCCTGTGGTCAAAGCCCCCATTTGGTCCAACCCCCTATGGTCAAAGCCCCGCTGTGGTCAAAGGTCCGCGCACCCATCAGCTGTCTGGTGGATCATCACTGCCACCATTTGCTTTTTGCTTTTTATCATTTGAGTCAGAGTTGGCTTCTGTAGTACTTTTCCTGTTAATTGCACCCTGCAATAATAGCTTTTGTGAATTTGATTTTGTGATGGAACTTGATGATTTGTTGCCGTCTGGAGATCTTTCTTTTTTCTCATTTACCTTTACTACATTAGCATTTTTCATTTCTTGTATGACAGACTTCTCTTCCATGTTCCGATTCTTTTCTACCTGCACCTGCCTGTTCGACGGGTAGTTCAGGAACTAAACCTGGTCATCATCAAGACCTTTTACACTACTCCATAATTTAGTCTCTTCTTCAAGCTATATATCCTTCAGTTCTTTGTTAGCTGGTAAGTGATTAAAAAGTCTCATAGTGTCCTCCTCTGTACATAGAATCTTCTGGTTTTCGAACTCGTTCCCACCCAGCTTGCCGGCGGTCCCTTTGCTCTTGAACTTCTTTTTCAGTGACAAAAACTTTGAATTGGCCACTCATGTTTAATTACAATCCAGGTAGCTATAAAGTTCGATTGTCCATTTATTTATAAGCCTAGATTTGTGTTTTTTAACCCATAGTTTAAACATGTGAGATGCGACGTCATAGTTTGTTGTGTCACTTACATCTTCGCTAGCTCTATCTAGTCACAACCATAAACACATTTCCGGTTGAATAATTAAAAAACTATTTCCACATTCAAATATGCCTTTTTTTCTTCTTTAAATAAAATTTAGTTTATACATTTAACACACCCAGCATATTATTTTCAAAAAAGTCCGTAGCATTAAGTTCTCCGTATATCGCTGAAGTGCGCACTTGGGCTTTTTTATTAGGATAATAGTCGAAGTTTAATTTACAATCATGCAGGGAAAAAAATCTTGGAACTCTGATACATTTTTAAATTATGTCTTTCATTTTCCTAATATCCTTGCCAGAATTTAAGAGGAAATGCACACATACACACACAATTACCAAAATCCTGATTTTTATAGTCTTAATGGGTTTCCTGCATTTTTGTATTCTATGTTCGAATTGTATCTTTTTGATATGTCATATACATGCCAAACTGAAAAATACATTTAGTTGGGTTTCCTTAACTCGTTTAAACGCATGACTTTACCTCTAATATTGGCATTGGATCATACAAAACAAATGTATGTAGGGTTAGCTAAAAGGTAGATTAGTGTTTTGATGATCGAAGGGCCTTGTGGAGGAAAAGTGGTTTTGTGAAGGTTTATACAGACAGACACTTAGAGAGACAGACAGGCAGGCGGGTAGACATGGCAAGATCTAGTCGACATTCTCATTCTCTTCGACAATAATAGTCAAAGTTTAATATTCAACCATAAATGAAAAAAAAATCTGCGATCTCAAACTATATTGAAAAGTATGTTTTAATAACAGGTTATATTATTAACAGTCTATACATTTAAAAATATTTCATAATGTTACCTGGAGCTAGCAATTTCCTAACGTTCTTACGTGTGAATCTCAGTGTGATCGGCGGGCGAGCGATAGTTTCAGCCTCTTGCTCTTCGGCATCTTCATAGGATAAATGGGTCAAGATAATTCAACATGATAAGATATTATACGATACAATGCATTATGTCAATAATAGATGAAGTTTATTTTACAGTCATATAGGGAAAAAATATTCCGGGATCCTTGATTGTATAGAAAATAAACTATGTATTAAATACAAGGTTCCATCATTTATAGTCTATGCATTTAAAGAAATGGCTACACTTACCTGACTCTGACCAAAAATTAAAGTCCAGCAAATCTTTTGCTGTTTTTCTCTCCCTTGGATCTTGTTTACAGGCAAGACGCAAGAAGCGTTTGAAGCCTTGTGGCCAATTGTGAGGAACGGATAACTCGTGTTTTTTTGCGATGGCGTTGCCAATTATTATTGCACTTGTCATCTCTACAAATGGGATAGTTCCAGTCAGCATCTGATAAACTGTACATCCAAGACTCCTGTTAACAATGTTAGCAATTAATAATAAAATTTGGTCTGAAAAGTCCAAACTGTATTTAAGTTTCTCAGTATGAAATGACAAAAGTATAAAAAAAATATTTTTATTACCAAATATCAACTGCAGTGGTGTGATTTACCGGAAGAAATAGTTCTGGGGCCATCCAGTTGACTGTCCCTACTCCGTTTGTAGTTGCAGACGACAGTGTATTCAGAATTTTAGCCACTCCAAAATCAGCAATCTTGATGTTTTGATCATCAACCATTAAAATGTTTGAAGCTATGAAATAATTAATGTACATTTGTGTTGTCTAATTATCACTGACAAAGTCCGAAGATCTTTACTACATTTTTATTTACAGGCAAAAATATATACAGTAATGTTTCAATTATTTTAAGATGACCAATAATATGTATTTATAAATTATAGGATGCTAATAATATTTGTTAAAAAGTAGTTTTAATATTTAAAAAGACAAGAAATTGAAACGTCAAAATTTCAACAACAAAAAACACAAATTACAAAGAACTAGAATAATTGTTTTTAAAAATACCATGATCAGAGACTTTTAATTAGCACAAACAGTCTTATAATAATTTTGTAATTATACATTTTAAATATGATATAAAAAATTCTATTCAACTGTGTTTAACAGCTTACCTTTTATGTCTCTGTGTATTACTCGTTTTTCGTGAAGATATTCAAGACCTTCTAGAATCTGATGTGCAAATCTTGCGGTTTCTTCTTCTGACAGATGTTCCTCTTGTTTTGATTTCATATATGTTGCCACAGAACCCTGTAAAATGTGATTATTTTTGTGTGTTCAAAAATAGATCATAGTATCCTTTCAGTACAAATCGTCTTAGAGAGACAGACAGACAGGCAGGCAGGCGGGTAGACATGGCAAGATCTAGTCGACATTCTCATTCCCTTCGACAATAATAGTCAAAGTTTAATATTCAACCATAAATGAAAAAAATATTAGTTTAATATAATTCCTCTCTTGCTGCTTCCCCACTCGAGCATGGGTGTGCAACAAGAGCAGGTTCACATGAAAAAAGCATACATGAAATGCATATATATATATAATGTGCTTGTCATAAAGTTCAATATTTTTAAGAACATAAACTACATGACATTTATAAAACTCAAATGAATTCCGTGTCTTCGTTATTTAATCTACAGTAAATCTGTTATCTGTAGTAAAGCTGAAGTGGATTTGGTAGAATCCATCTTTGTCATCTTTTTCCGAATGCGTTTCATTATCGTGGACACTCCAGGGCTCTTCTGTGACGAAACAAATGTCACAGTAGCAACAAAGGAACACAAGTTCCTCCGTGTGTTTCCTCGCATGGTGACTGATTGCTTGACTGCTTTTAATTTTGTTTTTGCAGTGCAAGCATTTTGTAAGTTTCGGATCCTCATTTTTATGTTTTATCTGATCTTCTTCGATGTCAAGATGTATCCAGCAGAGCTCGCATCTTATGTCTTCTTTCTCTATGCTCTCTGTATCCTTGATATCTTCGATTAGTTCAGCTTTGATGATTGGATTGATTGCTGTTTTTTTAGTGTTACCAAATTTTGGTGTCTTAAGTGATCTTTTGATTTTCGGCGGGCTGTCGTCCTTTTTTTGTTTGTTTGTTGTTGTGTCGGTTCCCATTGTTGAGTGTTGCTGTCGTTGTTTGTTGAGCGCTTTTTCTGAGTTTGTGTTTGTTTTCGTACTGAAGATTTCTATTTGTGTTGTGTCCAGCTTGCTTATTGATTGCGGGGGGGGGGGGGGCTTGCATTGGGGTTCCTAGTTGTATAATGTCTTGCAACAATTTGATGCTTGTTTATGTTTCCATAGTAGACTATGGTTCGGGTGGCTTAACGAAATCTTGGGCCGCACCCTTTACAGCTGCAGGCAAATGTAAAGAGGTCAACCAAACCTGCGTGTCCATATAATAAGACATCTAATCAGCAATTATCAAATTCTTCTACTCAACTATGGCAGAGCTGACACCTGGTACTTCCCCTCACAAGCCGTGGACGTCACCACAATGCATAACACGAGCAAAACACACGGTCCATATACACTGCATTTCTCACTTCATCAAATCGCCAAAATCAACGGGACCCTTAATTGTGTACCCCCTACACTTGACAATGCTACACTCATACAAGCACTACGCCTATTCAGTAACAAAAAGCCATCCATAAACACAATCCAACACACTAATTATCGCAGGTTTTCTGTCTACACTAATAAACCCTCAACTATCCCGAAAAACTAAACATAAACATAAACATAAACATAAACATAAACATAAACATAAACATAAACATAAACATAAACATAAACATAAACATAAACATAAACATAAACATAAACATAAACATAAACATAAACATAAACATAAACAAACATAAACATAAACATAAACATAAACATAAACATAAACATAAACATAAACATAAACATAAACATAAACATAAACATAAACATAAACATAAACATAAACATAAACATAAACATAAACATAAACATAAACATAAACATAAACATAAACATAAACATAAACATAAACATAAACATAAACATAAACATAAACATAAACATAAACATAAACATAAACATAAACATAAACATAAACATAAACATAAACATAAACATAAACATAAACATAAACATAAACATAAACATAAACATAAACATAAACATAAACATAAACATAAACATAAACATAAACATAAACATAAACATAAACATAAACATAAACATAAACATAAACATAAACATAAACATAAACATAAACATAAACATAAACATAAACATAAACATAAACATAAACATAAACATAAACATAAACATAAACATAAACATAAACATAAACATAAACATAAACATAAACATAAACATAAACATAAACATAAACATAAACATAAACATAAACATAAACATAAACATAAACATAAACATAAACATAAACATAAACATAAACATAAACATAAACATAAACATAAACATAAACATAAACATAAACATAAACATAAACATAAACATAAACATAAACATAAACATAAACATAAACATAAACATAAACATAAACATAAACATAAACATAAACATAAACATAAACATAAACATAAACATAAACATAAACATAAACATAAACATAAACATAAACATAAATAGAAACATACCTTAAACATAAACATAAAAAACATAACATAAATATAAACTTAAACGTAAATACAAACACAAACACAAATAAAAATACTAAAATGAACATAAAAAGAAACATCAATCCATCCCTTACCACAAACTCAAACACTCTTAACTTCAGAAATGAGTTCTTAAGTACAAATAAAATAATTTTTAAACAATGCAGCTTTGAAGGTGTTAAAAAAAAAAAGTAAAAGCTGAATTATAAAAATAGCAGCATTTTAAATGATGAAAGTATATGATTTTGTTATATCCGTATACCCGTTTCTATTTTAGACTGTTAAATAAATATTAAGGATGAAAAAAAATAGTTTTAGTTTCACTTGTGATATGAAATTTGATGAAAAATTAAGATTTCTCAAACCAATTTATTAATTTCTACGTTATAATCACCTTGCAAGTAATAAGTATGCTAATTATCAAATTTTCGGAAGATGAATTTACTGTTTAAACGTAAGAACTCCACATTACAGCCACTCACAAATTAATCAATCATTCAAATTCTCAAATGCTTTTTGAAAACCTCAACAAATCTAGGCAGTATGTCTAGCATAATCAATTGTTCTATCTATCTAATTCTATACACTAATAAATTTTAAGTTCGTTTACAACTGTGTATGTTTATTTTTTGTTGTTTTTTATGTGTGGTTTTTTTTTCTGTTCCGCTTGATCAGAGATCTGCACTATGTGGAGAGCTATAAAATACGTATTTTTCCAAAATGGTTATACACAAATGTATTTAAAGATAATTTATTTATCGATATATTCGTTTGTTAAAACACCCCTTTAATTATAAAACAGAATTAATACTTTATTTTCACAAATATTTAAAACCTGAAGTCACTTGAAACGAATTTGAATTTATCAAATTGAAACGAAACTTATAAAATTTTAACGCCTGAAAATTATACCCAATAAACTAACTTCTTTGATTATAGAGTAAAAATAGAATGTTGAGTCTAATGCCGAAAACAATACACTATAATAATTAAGTCATCGATACTTGGTAATAAAGACACTAGCATTACCGCCTAATTTTGTTGTCTAATCTTAAGCGATTTTCAATTGAATACGTTTGAAAGTTCTTCTTATATGAGTACACAATAAATTTAGCTAGCTCTACCGATTACTTAATTTAAGCTGTCGGAAGAAAGTGGACCACACCAAAATTAACTAGTAGACCTATAAAAACACTAATTTAATCCTTAAATATTTTGTATATCTTTGTTTTTATCTTCACAGATAATCTAATTAAATAAACCGGGAGTGATCTCCCCTAAACTTTCTCGAATATTCTAATATAACACTACGGGGGATGGCAACTCGGGATATAGACTTCTAGACATGATTTTTAATCCATTTTAAATACTCAAATTTTTAAAAATAGAATATAATCTCGTAGAAAAAAGAAATGCACACCAAGTGAACGCTAAATAAAGATGTGCATAATAGTGCGCAATATTATTAGTACTTTATAAATTTACATGCGTTTTTTGAGAAATCGGAAATAGCGTAAATAAGTACTTCAAGTCAACGGAAATTACTCAAAATTTGACAGAAGGTAGAGAATTAGATATTTTACTTACATATCAAATTTCATTTATCTATCTGAAATAGTACTCAAGTTATAGGCTTTTGAAAAATTCAAAGTAGAAAAAGTACCACTTCCGGTTATCGGAAATCGCTCAAAAGTTGATACGGATCTACGATTTTGATAAAATACTTATATATGAAATTTCATCAACCTAGCTGTAACGGTACTCAAGTTATCGTGTTTACACACGGACACACACACACACACACACACACACAGACACACAGACATACGGACAAGATTGCAAAATTATGTTTTTCCGTATCAGTGAGATGTAAAACGTCGAGATTTGCAAAAATCTCGATTTTTTTTTTTGCACGATTACAAGACTTTCTCTATACTTCGTATATACGAGAAAGTAAAAATATAATGAATTTCTCTACAGCTACCGAAAAAACTAGATTTAAGCCTTTTTTTCCTTTGTCCGTGAACAAGTAGAGAATCGGCCTAGATCTAGATTCTAGAGTCTAGGGTAATCAAGGGCAATCACACAATGAATGAGTAAGGTTCCTTACTATACTATATCAGGCCTTAAGGGATAGGCTCCGATAAAAAAACAATTAATACTCGTTAGGAAACAATTGTTTCTCTATAGCTGTTTTAAGGTACATCTGCATATGTGTTTCCATAAAAATAAATTGGTGGGAAAATCTTGGTAACTATGACAACGGCGGCCATCTTGAAAAATTAACCCCTTCGTAGGTGTTCCACCATTCACAGAATATTATATTTTAAGCCAGATAAATAATTAATTCAAAATCTTCTACTCTATTTTGGGGTACTTTGCTAAAAAAATTAAGTGCATATCTTCAAACTAATTTTTTTTTAAATTTTCAAATTGTGGGTGCGTTAAAAACATTAGTTTTAATGCCCCAAAATTCCCCAAATTAAGTGTTTTTAAAAGTAAAGCAGATTTTTAGTCGCACAATTTGTGGTGTCAAATTAACAAATTATGAATTACTAAAAAGTAGAAGATAAAACAAATATATTCAAAAAACCTTTCTAATAGCAAGCTTTTAAATGCACTGATATAAAAGCTAATTTGCTTTTTCATAAAAGCTTTGGTTGGTAAAATATATAAAAGTTATCATGAGCAACCAAAGCTTTTATAAAAGAAAGCAAATTATTTTTATTATCAGTGCATTTAAAAGCTTGCTATTAGAATTGTTTTTAAATATATTTGTTTTATTACAAGATTATTACAAGGTCTATTTGTTTATTTGTTTGCTTGTGGTAAATCTTGTAACACAATTTTGACCCGCTTCTAATGCAGCAATTTCGTTCAAACTTTCCACATACGTTCCATTTCAATAACAAAAGTCTATCTATTTTTAATATAATTAGATGTTCAATTAGTCAATGAAAATTAATTAAACTGTTTTGAAACTACGGGGAGATCAAATTAAACCACTCAATGGATAACTAACGGAAGGGGAAATAACTAGCTAGACGCGATCACCCTAACAAAATGGTGAGCTGTTGTTCACGAAAATGTTTACAATCGTAGAGCCTGTCGATCTAGTGAAGGCTATAAGGGGTAGATAATAACGTTTTTAAACTATTTAATGCTATGTGGAGGTAACAAGATTAAGAATTATCCTTCGCTTTATCACATACGGCTGCTTTTGACGGGGCAGATAATCGTCTTTTAGATATCTGGAGCTACTGATGGTGTTGCAAAACAATTATTTTTAGTCTTCCGATTTGATAAATTAGGAATCACTAAAAAGTAGAAAATATTTTTTTTAGAAAACCTTTATAGCAACTAGCACTGAATATTGGAAAATAAAGCTAATTTGCTTTGTTTGATAAAAGCTTTGGTCGCTCATGGTATCTTTTACATATTTTGGCGACAAAAGCTTTTATTAAAAGAAAAAAAAAAGTTGCCTGAAGTGTGACGTGTTATTAAAAGTGGGATCTGGCTTTGTGACGCTGTGTGACAGTGGGGAGGGAAAGGGGATAGGTAAAAATCGTTGAACCTCCACCCACCCACCCACGCACTCACTTACTCACCCATTCATCCATCCATTCATTTATTCATTCATTCGTTCCTTTTTTTTATTTATGTATTCAATATATTTCTTTGTTATTATTGTAATAATTAACCTACCTTTTCCATATAAGGAGTAAACAGCGACAATTGTTTATTAGTTCTGCTGAAGCCATGATATTCAACAATTCTATCATGATTCAGTCCATTAAGTATTCTTATTTCAACATCAACTTGCGCCTACAAAAAAGGGGTCACTTACATGTAATAAATATTTTCCAAAATATTTCATTTGTAAATAATGACAATAATTTGTTGAGCTTTTAAATTGTTTCTTTTAGAACGTTTGGTTGATACAATAGATTTGGATATATTTATAAAAGAAGAAATGCTAATATTTATAATTTAATTTCTCTTACCAAATATTTTTTATTAACATCATCAGAAATAATGGCAAGCTTCACAACACAGTTTATGTTCTTAATATTATTTATATCTCTCACGAGATGCACCTTTGTGAAATTACCACGGCCAATGCATTCGCCTAACTCCCAGTTAGTGGGCTGTTGTTGACCATCTGAAACAAATTGCGACATCAAAAAGTACACTTTCAAGTTTAACCAAAACACATTCTTTGTTTTACTTCTAAGTTTTGAGGTCGAATTTTAAACTTAATTCTTAACATATCTACTCTTGCTATTTCTTTCAAACTTTGTATATATGTATATCCCAATTATCCCAGTGGTGGAACTTCGGTGTCGCCAAAACGCAGAAGTTAGTGGGAAGGGTGTTGCCGTCAATAAATGTTCGTACATATTAACTTTCATAGAGTGGTTGATATATCTGAACTGTAGTCTCTTTAGCATCCGCATCGGTGTCATGTAAATGGTTAGAAAAATATGCGCAGATTATTTTCGCAGATTATTTACGGCATATTTTCGAAGTTATGTCCATTCTTTGTATCACTTTGAATCACTACATCTTAAGAGGATAGAGGGGGTTTGATAAATAAATCATAATTATTACTCTTCTAAATAGTTCAATCACTATTTCGTGTGTATTAATCGATGTCAATCACCGGGTCTAGCTAGTCTGTTAATGGAACATTAAAATATAAACTGAACAACAATAACGAATATGGGAGAACGAAAACGAACAATACTTAAGTTAATCTTGAATTTTATTTAAAAAACCATAACTTTAGCATCCATTAGTTTAATGAAAAGTGTATAACACCACCGTTTAAAAAACTACTTAACTGTACACTAACCTCATCGGCAACTTAAGGGAGAAATCAGTCTAGTGGTCGTGGTGCGAAAAAAAATTTTTTAAATTATGTTTAACTACTATTTCTAGTGATGCGGAGCTAGTTGGTGTGTTACTTTTTTTTTTCTTTTAGAAAATTTACAAAATACTAATCACATAATAATATACAATATACATAGTTTCTTAAAGTTTAATCCGAAGGGCAACTGCCCCAAATAGGAACTGGCTCGGTAAAACCTCTTATTCCTGCTTTCGAGTGCATAATACTTACTGCGTTCTTACTAGTAAACAACAAGTAGATTTAAAGGAGTTACCTCCAAAGAAGCATCCATCGTGTGATTCAGGAGCATTCATTCTATAAAAACAATAAAATACATTTTTTCGATAAGCTGAGTTCCTGATAAAATTAATAAAAAGATCTATATGTAAACCTAGTGGTTAAAAACTTTCATGGGTAAAAATAATGTTCTACTTATATTTTAAAGCACTTGAATAATAAATGAAGAGTAAACAAAGTAAGTATAATTTTAAAATTAAAATCCAATCGCCTATTTATAGTTCTTGAATACATATTCTCTTTTATGTAAAAGAGACATTTCACTCGATTTGTTAAGTGAGCATTTAAATTCATTTTAAAAAATATTCATTTATAAGCTAATAATTCGATGAATTGTTTTTTTTTCTGACTCATTTCACAACTGTCCGTCTTGATTAGCCGTGAAGTTATTGCATTAAAATTACTTCATTCTAAATCGTAACTTATAATTATGTTTTAAACCAATTATAAATTGTATTGCTTAGATTCCAGCTATCGTTTTATTTTATTTATTGTATGGGGTCGTTTTTGTAATATTTTCTTCTCTCTAGACCATTTCTAATTTTAATTGTATCTTTTAACATACAGCTAGCGGTATGGAAGTAGATTGTCTCAAAAAGTGGAAAAGAAATGTGAATTAGCAACGTAAGTGTGTGGCTATAATATTGTGGATATTTTGAATTTTGTTTCATTTTTTAACACCACTCTAACCAGATGTTAAATTTCTTTTTTAGTTCGGTGTGAGTGGGGTTTATTTATATTAACTTGTTATATAACTGCCCGAGGCTCTATGTATTTAGTGGTTTTTTGCTTTAATTCGTGTTTTATAAAAATTCAAAACTATTAAAAAATTGGATACTTCGAAAATTGAAAAGAAAATTGACTCACTGAGTATAATGGTGGCTGCTGAACTGTTTTGCAGTCACAGATCAATCAAATGTATTCACTCTCTCTAATTATTAATTTATTTCCCTATAACATTGTGTCAGTGGCGTGCAGATTTGGGGGGAGGAGGCCCCGGGCATCCACTCCAAGGGGCATCCAACTAAGGGTTGTTTTTTTTTATTTATAAAAAAGTTAAGATGTATTGCGTAATTTTATTAATTAGCCAATCTCACCTATTACAAATTGTAATACTCAATCTTCTATCCCTCATTTTAACATTACACTGTATTATGATCGCTATCTGACAGCCGCAGATCAGGCGAACACCCCGGGTTCGTTTATGTGTAGTTATTGACAGAGAACCACTAGACAGATTGGGAATAAACACGTAGAAATGATGTGTCTCATAACTAGGCGTAACTGTCAACTACTGTTTAATAAGTGTACAAGTATAGAAAAATGACACCTGGTCTATACCAAAATATAATAGAAACTAAGAGTAATAGTAATCCAAAAAATCAACTTACAGCTATCTCACAGTTGATGAAATAAATCTCTAAACTAGATAACAAATATCACAGATGTAGCATTGGTGAGATAATACACCTAGGAAAAATATTAGAAACACAGAAATGGCCAAAAAACACCCATAATAAGGAAATAAAATGCCGCCACAAACTAAGCAACTCAAAATGGCATCATACACACACGGCACGCTTTCTCTTGAGGTCTAGGGTCATAAGCTACCCTGAGCTTTCGTGTTCTGTGGTTTTTATACATGAGCAAAACCAAGGGAGGTTACTTCAATGTTGTAAGACGATTGGTCGAGGATCTGCTAAGGATCGAAACAATCAATTAAAATCTCATCACATGACGGAGGAGATCAGGTGACTGTACAACTCTCTCAAGGTCGATTGCCTAAACCAAGAAACTAAATTATATAAAGAAAGAAAGACCTAAGTAGGTGTCATCCCCTCCTTTTTGAGAGGCAGATTTGTTACACAAAAAAAAACAATATCTATATGGAACAAATCTGACATAAAAAATGTCCAATTTGTAACAGACAAAACTTTCTATACCAGGAGAATATATCCCTGGAAAATAAAGGGAAACAATTCAACCTTTTACAATTTACCAAAGGGGAATAATCCTTCCCAAAATAAGAATACATCAAAGTTCCTTATGCAAGGGTAAAAAAAAAACATATCAATGTCGATACAACATGTGGGAAACTCACAGGGTAATTTCTTTTATTTAAATGTCCCACTATAACATCAACTGAATAATGTTATACATTTTATATTTATTTAATGCATATTATGTAAAAACCACCTTTAAATAAGGTTCATTTGAAAATAACATGCATTTGCAACAAAACATAACAAATTTAGGAAACAAGTTAATAAAAACTCTAGTGACAATTTAAGCGCAATTTCCTTAATTAAATTTTAAAATTATAAATAAATTAATAGGGTACAACAATAACGTTTGAATTAATAAGTAAATAAAAAAAGACAACTATATTAAACTATATAAACGGAAATAGTTTTATTGTAACGAGTAGGCCTACAAGATGCTCAGTTTAAAAAAGTAGTAAATATCATCCTAGGCCTACACGATGCTCAGTTTAAATGTTCTTAATTAATTTTTTTTGACCGAACGAAAAGATATTTTTGAAAACTTTCTTCGGCAATATTGGTCTAAATTATGGCAGGAATTGATTGGTAAATATTTCTAGTCGCTAAGTGGTCTGGTTACCGAGATATGGAGCAAAAACTGCATTTTTTCGAGGTTTTTTGGCTTTTCCGGGAAATCCAGGATGGAATCCCGGGAATTTTTTTGGCCTATGTTCATCCTCGGAACTTGCTTAACATATTTGCTTGGAACTAGTCCTCGATATTGCTTCGTTGAGGAGGAGATACGACTTAAAGCTGCGGACACACATCCATCTATCCAGAAATGACGAGTTAATAATCGCAATCCCAGTATGGAAATTGCGCTAATAATCCCAGTATGGAAATTGCGCTAAACTATACAACTTAGATCTGGGTGAAAGCTTGGAACTCTAACCACTAGGCCAGGGGTCGGCAACCTACGGCTCGCGAGCCGCATGTGGCTCTTTGAGTGTCCAGTTGCGGCTCTTTAGCTCCATGCACAAATATTAATAATCATTTTATTTTATTTTCAAAACTCATTTAAATATTGATCTGCATCACCCGGTAATAAACGATATAACAATAAATATAAACAATAAACATTCACTATTATATTAGAATATTTAGTTACTCCCTATCTCAGTGTACTTCCTATTACATTGTCCATTCCGAATTGAAACATTCAAGTTCATAGAAACTAATCCAGCTAAGTGTAAAACTGAAAGGAAAACCCAGTGTATGCCTTGCTTTTTACTTTTTCGTATATACGACGTATAGAGAAAGTCTTGTAATCGTGAAAAAAAAAATCGGGATATTCACAAATCTCGACGTTTTACACCTTACTGATACGGAAAAACATAATTTTGCAATATTGTCAGTATGTCTGTGTGTCTGTCTGTCTGTCTGTGTGTGTGCGTGTGTGTGTCTGTCTGTGTGTAAACACGATATCTTGAGTACCGTTACAGCTAGGTTGATGGAATTTCATATATAAGTATTTTATCAAAATAGTAGATACTTATCAACTTTTGAGCGATTTCCAATAACCGGAAGTGGTACTTTTTCTACTTTGAATTTTTCAAAAGCCTATAACTTGAGTACTATTTCAGATAGATAAATGAAATTTCACGTGTCAGTAAAAGATCTAATTCTCTACCTTCTGTCAAATTTTGAGTAATTTCCGTTGACGGAAGTACTAATTTACGCTATTTCCGATTTCTCAAAAAACGCTTGTAAATTTATTAAGTACTAATAATATCCCGCACTATTATGCACATTTTGTTTTGGAGTTCGCTTGGTGCGCAATTCTTTTTTCTACTAGATTTTATTCTATTTTTAAAAGTTTAAGTAAACAAAAATCATGTCTATATTCCGAGTTGCCATCTAACGTAGTGTTATATTAGAATATTCGAGAAAGTTTAGGGGAGATCACTCCCGGTTTATTTTTTTTAATACAAGGTGAGCGGTAAATTACTTAATTACGAAAAAACTGAAAAAAAGATAGTTAAGAAACCAATGCTACTATTCAATCAACTCAGCATTACTATAAACAAAATGAAGGATGTTTTCAAGGAGAGATTTGAGCTATTCAAAACAAATGCAAGTACTCTGACTTTCATGGTAGATCCTCTCAACACAAATTCTAATGAGATTATTTCATATATTCAAAGCTATTTATTTTGAAGTATATGTATATGGTATATTTGTTTTAGATTATATATATATATATATATATATATATATATATATATATATATATATATATATATATATATATATATGGGGGGCCTAAAATTTTTTTTTTGCGGGGTTGCCCTTTTTTCTGGTTCCATCACTGATTGCTGCACAAATGTTCCATTTTTAGGACACACATACACACACACGCGCATATATATATATATATATATATATATATATATATATATATATATATATATATATATATATATATATATATAATACTAAACAAATATCCTATTGACATAAAAAAGTTAGTGGCTCTTTAAAAACCGGGTAATGTTGTAAATTGTAACTTTTGGCTCTTTCGTCTCAAAAGGTTGCTGACCCCTGCACCCTCATATAAAAGTTGTAAAATGGTTATAATAAACCACAAAAATTTCACGTGATCGATGTGGATATCAAAAATTGTTTTACATTCTTGACAAACAGTCAGCCACAATGTTATCAGTTCCTTTAATATGGGAAATAACCAGATTAAAGTTTTGGAAAAACAAACACCATCTTAAAATTCTGTTGTTATTTTGTCCCAACTTAGTGGTGAATTTAAAAGGATCATGGTCAGAAAATATTGTGACTGGATTTATTGAGGAAGTAACATAAACCTCAAAATGCTGTAAGGACAAGACTAACGCTAATGCTCCCTTTTCAATGGTGGAATAATTTTTCTGATTGTCATTCAGCTTCCTAGAAAAAAAAGCAATTGGGTGGTCATTACCTTGGTTGTCTTCCTGAAACAAGACAGAGCCAATGGCTGAGACACTTGCATCAATAGCAAGTTTGAAAGGTTTGCTAAAATCTGGAGCAGCCATAATAGGTGCATTAGACAAAAAAGATTTAATGTCTAAACAAGCATTTTGACACTTATTTGACCATACACCTTTCTTTAACAAAGCAGTCAATGGTTCAGCAACAGCTGAAAAATTCTTACAAAAACGTCTGTAATAACCTGCCATCCCAAAAAATCTTTTGATTTCTTTCACATTTTTGGGAGGAGGCAATTTTACAATATCTTCAACCTTAGCTTGAATGGGTCTAACCTGGTTAGCACCCACCTGATAACCTAGATAAGTAATAGAACTTTTACAAAAGTCGCTTTTATGTAGATTAAAAGTGAAATTAATCTCTGACAATTTTTTTGAAAAGCTGAGTGCTCTTCAAAGCAATCAGAGTACACTAAAATATCATCAATGTAAGCATCACATTTGTTAATATCTGCAATAACAGAGTTTATGACGCGTTGAAACGTTTGCCCAGCGTTTCTCATACCAAACGGCATGCGTTTGTATCTGTAAAACACATTTGGTGTAACAAATGCTGACATATCCTTGGCTCTTTCTGATAAAGGAATTTGCCAATACCCTGACAACAAATCAATTTTAGAAATAACCTTTGATTGACCAATTTTATCAATTACATCTTCTATTCTAGGCAATGGGTAAGAGTCAGATTTGGTAATTGCATTGATTTTTCTGAAGTCAGTCACAAATCTGAACGAGCCACCGCTTTTCGGGACCAAAAGACAGAGGGAACTCCAACTGCTAAAACTGGGTTCAATGGTTTCGTTTTCTAGCATGTAATTAATTTCTTTTTTCATGATAACAGTTTTTTCAGGGTTTAACCTGTAGGGATGTTGCTTTACGGCCTTAGCATCACCTACATCAACATCGTGAGGGGGTACATTTGCTTCCTTGGGAATGTCCCCAAAAATGGAGGGAAATGTATCAATTAACTGTGACAATTTCTGATTTTTCATCAGTGGACAGATGTACAAAGTGGTCATCTAAATGAGCCAAAAATGTGGAATTATAACTTTGGGGACTTTAGCTTGTCATTGATAAAATCATCAGATTCATTAGACACACATATAGGTAAAATAACCTTAGCTGTGGAAAGAGATTCAGTACTATCATCATAGTACTTCTTTAATGAGTTAACATGATATATCTGTTGTTTCTTCCTCCGGTCTGGAGTGTCGATGACGTAGTTCAGATCATTCAATTTAGCACGGACAGTGAAGGGTCCACAGTACTTTAAGGATAGAGCATTGTCAAGGTTAGGTACAAGAACAAGTACTTTTTCACCAGGCTTGAATGACCGCTTGTGAGTACCTTTGTCATACTGTTCTTTCATAACCACCTGGGCCTTTCTCAAGTTCTTATGGGCCAAATCACACACAGTTTTCAGACGATGGTGAAAATCTGCAAAGTTCTCTACCGTGTGGATTCCTGTGCCAGTCCATCGCTCTTGAATTAGCTTGAGGGGTCCACGGACGGTGTGTCCAAACACTAGCTGGAAAGGTGAATATCCTAAAGACTCCTGGATACAGTCTCTGGTGGCAAAGATCACCCAGGGAACAGTTTCGTCCCACTGAGCATTGCTTCTCACAAAAGTTCTCAACATGGTTTTCACGGTCTGATGAAACCTCTCAAGAGCTCCTTGCGATTGTGGATGGTAAGCTGAGCTGACAACTTGCGATATGCCTAGCTTAGCCAGCGCTTCTTGAAAATGATGACTAGTGAAATTACTGCCCTGGTCCGTTTGAACAATCCTTGGCAGACCGAAGGTTGTGAAGAACCTGGTCATGGCTTTAACGACGGTCTTTGCCTTGATGTTCCGCAAGGAAACGCCTAAGGAAAACGGGTACTCGTGCACATGATGGTGAGTAGACACTCGTTCCCTGCTTTGGTTTTCGGCAAAGGGCCGACGCAGTCCATGATAATCTTGCTAAATGGTTCGTCTACTACAGGAATTGGTTTCAACGGGGCCTTGGGAATATTTTGATTGGGTTTCCCAGCCAACTGACAGTCTTTGCAATGTTTGCAATAACGGGTGACATCGTTTCGCATTTTCGGCCAAAAAAACAGTTCTTTGATTTTTGTCATAGTTTTCCTGACTCCAGGATGAGCTGACATCTGGTTGTCATGGGCCAATTTCAGGATCCTAAGCCGGTGGAGGGATCCATAGTTGGTTTTTCACCAACCACGGCTCGGCAGGCGAAGCAGTCGATGGGAAAAAACGTCGGAAGACCAGGTCATTTGCGATGAAATACTCCCCATCGTCGGCCGAGAGAGATTGCACGACCACAGATTGGAGTTCATCGTCTTCTGTCTGTGCTTTTACGATGTCATCATGGGATATTCTCAGAGGTAATTCCATGAATGGACCCTCTAGAGGCACAGGTTCCGGTTTGGGAATTGGATTGCTCGAAGTCGACAACTGGAGTAGATCTGGACCTGTATCAGCTGACTGCTTGGTTTGACTGCGTGTTAACACACAGACTAGATACAGTTCTTTTTCTTTGTCGGGTGCCGTAGAAAATGGGTTCTGGATTTTCTGGGGGTAGACTTTGCTTCCAGCTAAGTCATTACCTAGGAGAAAGTGCACTCCTGGGACAGGGTTGTCATGGGCCAATTTCAGGATCTTCAGCCGGTGGAGGGATCCATAGTTGGTTTTTCACCAACCACGGCTCGGCAGGATAATGGTAACATCGCCGGTGTTGGTTTCTGGTGCAATGACCATTGAGTCTCTCAGTAAAAACGACTGAGAGGCCCCTGTGTCTCTCAGGACAACTATATTCCGCTTGGACGACGGATCACCAGGGTTACTGATAACAGCATCTGCCATGAATGAAGTGAGGTCTGAGTAACCGAATATTCTAGGCTTAACACCTTAACAACAGCAAACAAACCTTTTCTTTCTAGATTCTCCACTGCCTCAACAGTAGGGTTTGACAAAAATGACTCCATCTAAATCAACTCACAGTGTTTCACCACCAATGAAAAAACAACTATCTAGTCAACACACAACAAGCTGGGAGACTGCTATGAACTGGTTCTACACACTTGACCTCTTGACCTAGATCACACTAGCCTTAGGAGAAAATTAACTCTTAGATATAAACTTAAACTAGTGTCAAAACTTGCACAACAAATAAAACCCCAGTCGAGACCTCACTTATTATGATCGCTATCCGACAGCCGCAGATCAGGCGAACACCCCGGGTCGTTTATGTGTAGTTAATGACAGAAATCCACTAGACAGAGTATGAACACAACAAATTACCACGTGGGCTCGTCAAAATTAACTAGGGGATTAAATACGTAGAAATGATGTGACTCATAACTAGGCGTAACTGTCAACTACTGTTTAACAAGTGTACAAGTGTAACCCTCACTCACTGGGGATGCTTTTACCCACTTAAGTGTTATGGTTAAGACGGGCTGACCCTGAGATTTAGAACACACTGACACCGACAGTTGTTGTCAAGTACTCGCTTTATTCACGGCATCGAGCCATGACGGCGATGCAGAACACAGTAGTACGACGATTACAAAACAGACAGAAAAACCGTGACTGACACGGCTAGGCACGAAACTACCCACAGTCCCATGTCACATGACATGGGACACAGGTAACATCGCTCACAAGAGCATGAAAAAAAAACTACATCAACAGTTTAGTTGCGGTCCCACAAAAATTCAGTAAAGTAGTTCACAGTCCTATCAACCCAAATACATTATTCCCGGCAAACCGGTAGAGGCTCCAGTGCAGGTACTGGTCACCACTTGATGCGCCAGGTTGAGTTGCTCGACGGGTCGTCGTTGGCGGGTTGACCTCCGCAGCTCCACTGGTGGTTCTGAGTTGATCCAAGAGTCATCCTCGTCCGATGCCTCGTCCCTCGCATTCACCTCATCCAGATGTGGGGCTGGCCTGACCATCACCTTGTCTTGTCCGTCCCGAGCGACCACCTCGGGCACGAAAGGCGTTGCCTCCGGCCGAAGTCTGGTTGTGACCACCAACTTGATTGTCAGTTCCTCACCTTCATCTGCCTCACTGGTTGCGATGATCTCTCTCCGTCGCTCCCCCTCCGCCACAGTCGGTTCTGAACTCGGCATTGTATAGTCGGGTCCCTTCAAACCACGGTAGCGTCCACCGCGTCCTCGGCCTCTCCTCCGGCGGCGTCTCCGACCTCTTCTTGTGTCATGTCTTTCTCCCAAGCGACGATCTTGCTCGCGCTGAGACTAACATTCATGGTGTGGCTGTCTACCCTCCTCCACGGCGGAACACCCGACAGCCGTACTTCCTGCCGCTAGGCGAGGTAACCTGAGCTGTGGTTGCTCGACACTGTGCTGATCTCGGTGGCGTAAATTTGGGCTGGGAGCTTGGCAGACCACGCATCAGCATCCGCTCCCCGACGCTGATGGACTGTCGTTTCCCTGCTGCTGACCCCGCTGCCTAGCTGCTTTCCTCGGACAGTCGCGGACGAAGTGCTCTCTGGACCCACACCCGTAACAAGCTCCTCGGTAAGGCCGTTGTTTCCGGGCTAGGATATCTGCCACCTTCTCCGCCAGACGGTCGAGTTGTTCCTCCATGAGCATCAGCGGCGTCGTCTCTTGGCGAACAACTGCCGTTAGTGAGTCTACTTGGATAGTCCTGTTAGCTTCTGCCGTGGCTACGACTGGGGACTCAGTTGTCCCGTCCAGCCTTTTAACAGCTTTCAGGACGTCCTCCACCTTCGGACTGGCTTCCCCTGCGAAACCAAATGTGCCGCGAAGTTCGAGCGCCAGAAGTGGTGAAACCCCCTTCTTCTGGGCATCGGCCTCAGTAAAGATACGCTGCTGGTTCAGCCTCATCATCTCTGACCACAGTCGGCAGAGAAATTCTGACGCTGACTCTCTTGGATGTGGAGTGAGTCGGCTGAACTGCAGATACCGGTCCTCGGCACATCGGGTGTCGCCAAAAGTGCTTTATAGTTGGCATAGCACTTGCTCTGGACTCGCAGTCTGCTTTACCCGCTCATAGGCAATCCCTCTCAGGCTGTCTAAGATGCGTGGCAACGGGTTCGGAACGCTGGTGTTCCGCAGCAAACATTGCACTTGGGTTTCCCATTCCGGGAAACTCACCTCCCCTCCTCCAGTGGGTGGAAGGCCGGTGAATACGCTCAGCTTGCTGTTGTGTGCTGGAGCACACACCTCCACCGTCACGGGCCGCTGCGCATTTGCTTGTATCGCCGCCATCTTAGCCGTTAGTTCAGCCAACTCCTGCGACAATTTCTCAAACGTCGGATTGCTGCTTTCCATGTCTACCTCCCAAGGTCAAGCCCCACGTTGGGCGCCAAATGTAACCCTCGCTCAGTGGGGATGCTTTTACCCACTGAGGTGTTGTGGTTAAGACGGGCTGACCCTGAGATTTAGAACACACTGACACCGACAGTTGTTGTCAAGTACTCGCTTTATTCACGACATCGAGCCATGACGGCAATGCAGAACACAGTAGCACGACGATTACAAAACAGAGAGAAAAAACCGAAGAAAGACAAAAAACTGTAGACCTTCATTAGGTCTACACCTTGATACCGTCACCGTGTCCACAGACAGCAGCCTTGCGTGTGACTGACACGGCTAGGCACGAAACTACCCACAGCATCTTTTATAGTACTTTTGCCAAGATAAAACCTATGCACTATAGGGGCATCTTTAAAGTAATATAATCCATTTTTAATTTGTATAGGCTTACTGTAACGGCTTCTTAAAAGTAATTATACTTTTATTCCTATACTTTATTTGAAGTGAATCCAACAGTAATTATACCCATCACGATTGTGTCTAGCTATGGGGGCATCTCTAAAGCTTTTATGTACATGTTTCTATAATACATTTTAATGGCATCGAACGTGTAATTATGCCCCTATTATTATTATACCTTTGTGTGGCATCTTTGGTGACATATATGGCCACTTGTAGTGTAATGACGCCCATTCTGTTTGTGTTAAATTGTAGGAGCATCCTTTAGAATTTATTCATTTTGATGCATTTGAGCATACTTAAGAATAAGAAAGCATATACTGTAAGGACTTCCTCAAGAAAAAACATCAACATATTGTTTTTGATGCATTGTAGTAATATCGTTCAGGGTTATTGTGCCCATATTGATTTTTTTTTATGAATAGTAGGGGCATGCTTTAAGTAGAGTTAAAATTTAAATATTTTAATTCTTAGACTTAATGGGGGGGGGGGGGGGCACATGATATAGACCCAGTTTTATTTCAACTAATAGTAGAACTATGTGTAGAGTAATTGAGCCCAAATTGATGTAAGGAAATGTGGGTTTGGGTTCAGGCCATTCACCATCAGTAGATTTTCCCCCTCCTAAACTGGACTGAAGGTATTACATGGGTGTTAAATTTGGGAAAAAACGTCCCAGTTGTAGGGAGGGTCTGACATAGCGAAGTGGATGATTACACACGGACTGATGTAGAAGTGGGTTTTTTTAAAGTTTTGACCTTTTGACCGAGTGGCTTAGAGATTGAAAATACGAAACATCTCTAGTTCAAGGCACACTCTCACCCGTATTAACTGCACTATAGGAATTTCCAAACAGGCCAAGAGAGAAGAAGCCTATAAATAAAGGCGTTACCACTGCCCCGCAAAAATGCTTTACTGTTTGTATTAACTTTAATTTTTAATTAAGCTTTATATGCATATACATATATATATATATATATATATATATATATATATATATATATATATATATATATATATATATATATATATATATATATATATATATATATGGGGGGGGCATCTTCCTCTTGAGTTGGCCCCGGGCATCTACATAGGTCTGCACGCCACTGCATTGTGTACAATTTAATATAACCGTTAGTTTATATTGTCTATTCGTTTTAAAAATCATCGTCATATAATATTTTGTGTATTTATAGAACATTGAGGTATGCATATTATACATTACGCAATATACTCTATTAATAGCTAATATGTTGCCTAACTGGTTTATCAAACTTTGCAGTAATTTTGTAACTACTTTATCAACACATAAATCATCAAAATTAAAATATGTTATAAGGGGGGCAAACATTATTCCTACCTGTCTAAATTAGATAAGACGTTCACCTATTCTAATTTTGTTCAACAGAACACTTTCAATCAGTAGCGTTGCGTAGCGAAGGGGAGATGTGAGGGTTGCGGGGGGGGGGGACATATGTCCCCGGGCGCCGACCTTAGGGGGCGCCAAAATGGGTTGGAAAAATAAATTGAAAGGTTGAGGGGGATCAAATCGAAAGTTTGAGGGGGGGTGCAAATCGAAATCTTGAGGGGGGTGCAAATCGAAAAGTTTGTCCCCGGGCGCCGGGAAGGGTCGCTACGCCTCTGCTTTCAGTTGCTGGTAATGTACAGATTTCCCACCAACACTCATTCCGCCATTTTCAAATTCTAAAGATAACGAACACGAAAAATGGAAATTCCTAATAAAAATTTTAAAATCAATAAATTCACTGCATCACAAATCTCTTAACTATTAACTAAAATAGTCTATACCTATTTAAAGTATAATAATAAAAAATAAACTAAACACAGACCTATTTTGTATTAAAAGAACATAGCAGGCTATACGTGGTAAAACAATGCGGGTGAATAAAGGTTTAAACGATGAACTTCCTTATTTGCCAGAACTAACTACATGAATCCATACTAAAATGTATTTACTTGATTAATCGTTTCATTGTGTGCATTCATAGCTAAACATTGTTCAATAATGTAGAATACTAAAAACTCTTATTCAACATCTTGTAAAGTGGGCTGACATTTGCAATTCTGACATTTAATCCATTATCAATCTCAACATCCTCATCTGAAAAATGGCATTACCATGTGGCAAATCATAATAATCAGTACTACATTAAGAGTAGTATGTTATTTCGACACTTTTCTCCTAAAAATAGCTATGATTTAAACAATGGCATATAAAAAAATTAACAAAAAGGGGAAATTCTCGTTCTATCAAATGTAATCATGTATATCACATAAAAATGTATGTGTGGTTTGGTGTGCGCGCGTGCGTGTGTATGTGTGTCCTAAAAATGGAACGTTTGTGCAACAATCAGTGGCGGAACCAGAAAAAAGGGCCACCCCGCAAAAATTTTTTTTTAGGCCCCCCCATATATATATATATATATATATATATATATATATATATATATATATATATATATATATATATATATAATTATTTTTATATTTTTTTAATTTATATTATTAATTTTAAATACATTTCCTTTTTATACAATGTCAATCTTTAGTAAGTACGTTATAAAATAATAATAATAAAGAAAAGTAAATGCTTTTTAATTTGTTTAGTACAAATCTTGTAATAGGAGCTCATGAGAACCCCATATTTGACTATTTAAAAAGGGAAATAAGTCATGGAAGTGGTTTGAACGTTTGCTTATCTTTGATAAGTTTGATTGTAGGAGAAAGAGGACTTGGCTTTCCGAGTGGTTTAAATACGGAAGGTAAAAGAATATAAAAGAGCGTGGGGTGGTGTCTATAGAATAAAAATAATCCAACCGCAGCTACGGTAATATTTTTACTTTCTCGTATATACGAAGTATAGAGAAAGTCTTGTAATCGTGCAAACAAAAAAAATCGAGATTTTTACAGATCTCGACGTTTTACACCTCACTAATACGGAAAAACATAATTTTGCAATATTGTCCGTATGTCTGTGTGTCTGTCTGTGTGTCTGTGTCTGTCTGTGTGTAAACACGATAAGTTGAGTACCGTTAAAGCTAGGTTAATGACATTTCATATATAAGTATTTCATCGAAATCGTAGATCGTGATCAACTTTTGAGCGATTTCCGACACCCGGAAATGGGTACTTTTCCTACTTTGAATTTTTCAAAAGCCTATAACTTGAGTACTATTTCAGATAGATAAATGAAATTTCACATGTAAGTAACAGTTCTAATTGTCTACATTCTGTCAAATTTTGAGTAATTTCCGTTGACCGGAAGTACTTCCTTCCTTCCTTATACGGAAACCGGCTCAGAAGGTTCATACCCATTAGCCAGGCAGGCCTCAGTGTGGCAAACCCTACCATAAGACCAAGTTTCCCACACATCGGTCGCTACTTCCGTGGGCTCTCACCGGGCTTTCCTTCCCCACCCACCAGACGCGGGACGTGGGGACGTCGTCCTACCGCCTGGTACCCGGCTTGATCGTGGGGGGGCGTTCGGCCATTTTTTCCTTGAGCCTAGAGCATACAGCAGCTCTACTCGGCAAGATCAAAAACCTCTAGCTGCTGTTGGCTACCACTAGCCATTCCGCACCCACTAGGGGTGTCATGAGCTTGGTCCGACTAGTGACACTCTTCCGAAGCCACGTGAAGGCCGCAGCTTAAAGTCAAGTTATCTGGTTAGGGTCGAGAGCAAACCCCTCTTGGTTCCCGGCAGTCTTGCACCATTCCTCCCCCACGCTAATATGTAGGGGACTTGGGAGTCCGACGTACCAGGCTCTTCGGAACCGGAAGTACTAATTTACGCTATTTCCGATTTCTCAAAAAAAAACTCATGTAAATTTATAAAGTACTAATAATATTGCGCACTATTATGCACATTTTGTTTTGGCGTTCGATTGGTGCGCAATTCTTTTTCCATGAGATTCTATTCTATTTTTAAAAATTTAAGTAATTAAAAATCATGTCTATATTCCAAGTTATATAAGAATATGCGAGAAAGTTTAGGGGAGATCACTCCCAGTTTATTTACAAAACAACCATCAAGTCAAAAATGCAAGAAATATTTTTAAAAATTTTAACTATAAAAAAATTAATATTTTCTTCTGTGGGCCCCCAAATGTCGTGCCCCCCCCCCCCCCCCCCCCGCACATTGCGGGGTCTGGCGGCACTGTAGTTCCGCCCTTGGCAACAATCTACTTATGATCGATCCTTGCTAGCGCCCCACATATCGGAAAATTGCTTTACAATTGAAGTAGCTAAATATAAATAATGAATGCCAGTTTTCCAACAGTTAGGCCTATATTAGAAACAAAAACACTTTTTTTATCATATGAATACACTTCAAATTACGCACTAGCATTGCCTTGTTTGCGATTTTGACACAAAAGAAAACACAAACCCAATGAGGGTGTGAGGAAAGAAGAAAGGAAAGAATATACCTAAAATAAACTATAGCTTGAAGGTTAATGACAACATGTAAACAAAAGGGACGCTACGTGAATACTTATATGTAACAATCCTAACAATAAGAAATGTTTCGATTACCTCCCTTAATACCAAACAAATAAAAAATGTTTTTTTTTTAATTTGAAAACTGTATGTTTAATATATATATATATATATATATATATATATATATATATATATATATATATATATATATATATATATATATATATATATATATGTATAAATATATATATATATATAAAATAAGCACATAAACATTTTTAAAACATTCGTATGTAAGTAAAATCGAAGTTTTATCTAATTAATGATAATTTTGTAATTCGGAAGAAAAAGAAACGTGTCCTTGCTAAAGGGCGATATCTTTTTCAAAGTAAAAAATGTTAACAAATGTGATGGTGTATTTCCCATAAGTTTTGCTGTCTTAAAAAGTTAGCTTATGGTCGCAGCTCAAAACTTATAAAGCCATTCGTCAGCTCAGGTGTGTATGTATTCAGAGCTTTGTGATCCTTCATCTTCACCTTTGTGGCTTCATCGTTGGCAAACATTTTGTACCTGTCGTACTCGGGCAAACATTCATCAGCAAACAGCTCTTGCTTCACCTATTCAAATAAATTACACTTAGTAAAGATCAGTCATAATTGAATCAAAGATGTTAATTAGGTTTTCTAAATTAAAAAAAAATAAGCTCTACATCATCCAATGTTACAGAAACAGGTGAACTCTACTTCATCTTACCGAAGTACAGCCAAGTTCGCGAATGTAACGAATGCTTTTAGCTCTTGGCTTGTTATATTTCTAGCTACCATAATCGTGTTTATTTATCATTTTTAGAAAACGCTAACATCTCAGATAAGTTATGTCATTTTATAGCATATCTAATTGTGAATTGAGGGATGTGAGCTAGCAGTAGAACGCTAGACTGCTTACCCGAAAGTCTCGAATTCGAATCAGGGTTCAAGTCAGTAGAAAGTTCCTGAGTCCACCCAGCTATGATGGGTACCTAACTGACGTTAGGGAAAGAATAGGTTGGTGGGCATAGTGCTGACCACACTTTCCCTTCATATACCAAGGTCACAAAAACTATCTGTTTTGTAAGGAAACTTTGACTTGACTTAGTCCTCTTTGCTTCTTATGGAGCATAGGGCCTCCATCATTTCCTGCCATTTCCTCCTATCCTCGGCTATTAATTTTGATATCTCCCGAGGCATCCCTGTTGGCTTCAGTTCTTCAAGAAGACTCCGCCTCCAGGTCTGTCTTGGGCGCCCTCTTTTCCGCTTTCCCTGGGGGTTCCACTCAAGCGCTTGGCGTGTAACATTTGGTTGAGTATTTCGCAGTGTGTGACCCACCCAGTGCCACTTCCTCCTCCTTATTTACACACCCATAGGCTCCTGCCTAGCTTTCCTCCATAGTTCTATGTTCGGCACTTTAAGGAAACTTTACTAACAGTGAAAAGAGAATGAATTAAAGATGACTTTAACGTTATGGTCCACTAGACTTTACATATTGATTTCAACTCCGTGTGTCGTGCCTGGATATTTCAGAAATTTAAACGCGTGGACAAGATTTACCCCAGTAAGTTTAACATGTAGACAAGACTTACCTCCCAACATAATTTCTTTTGACTCAGATATTTGAGAAGTATGTCAGGCCTGTGAGGGTATAGCACCTTGACCAAAAAATCGTCCAACTCATCCGACTCTAAAGGACAGAGATCAGTTGGTCAAATCAAAGTACCGCTATTGTTTGCTGTTACTTACGTTAATACAAGATCGTTACACATTCAAAAAGTCACACCCCCCTCCCCAATCTCTCCCCTTTAAAAAAACGACGTTATATTTCAACTTTCTCACCAGTTTTTAAACTATTTCTTACTAAAATATTGCTATAACGGTGAATATGTTTCCCTTTTTAGCTAATGAATCATTATTAATACAGCGAATTTTAAGAGATTAGCCTCAAGATAGGTAGGTTGATCAATTTGTATTACAATTTCAGCCTCAAGCCTCCAACCACTTTCTTCACTACCCCACCCCCCTCGTCACATGTCATCCCACTACCCCCCTCTCCCTCCCACCATAGATGAGTGTGATTAATGTTATAGACGACATTTTGAGGGTAACAAGGGCGGGGGGGGGGGGGGGGGTATATACTTTTGTTTTAAACGATAAATATGTTGTTTTTTGAATGTGCTTCTTAAAGTTCCTTTGTATAATGTTAATAAAGATTCAAGTTTCAAATAAAGTTAAGACTGTATGAAAATAAAGTACATTACCAAAATTTACCGCCATCTGAAATTTAAAAAAAAAGTCTATGAGACATATTTGCATTGGATTACAATGGAATAATTAATGGTTGTAAACTTGTAAACGAATTTTTAAGACAACATTTATTTTTGTCTTATACGTGAATGTAAATTAAGGGGGAATCCACTAAAATAATCTGAGACAAAACATTTTAAACACTTCATAAACAACGAACATTGAAAGATGTTAAACAGGTGTTATTTAAGATGGCGGTTTGGATATTCTTTTTCTTAATGTCGACCAGTGAACTAGCCATACGCCATACACCACTATGTTATTTAAAAAAAACACATAGACATAATAAACATAACAATACTTATTAAAACATAGACATAATAAAAAAATTAATTTAGTCTCGAGTTCGAACCCCCGGGCAGATGAGGCTCGTTAGCTGGGGACAGCCACTCTTCTAGGAGAGACAACTCCAAAATCAAACAACTGCTGCCTTGTAGTTTGTTTTTGGTTGGACAAAGGCTATGAAAGCAAATCCAAAAAGAAAAGCAGGCTGAAAATCAATGGCCTCAATAACCAGTTGACACGTATCCTTAATTGTGATGGAGGCGTGGTCGAGTCGGCAAAAGCTCGATCCCTTCCAGAACTAAAAATTAAGAACGAAGAAGAAGAAGAAGAAGTACACACACTGGTGTTTACTGTGTTTGAGTATTAAACAATTAAATGTGTACACACTGCTGTTTTCTGTGAGTATTACCTCAGCTTAGCACATGCGCCGTTGAACAGTGGAAATATAATCAATAGGTATTGCTTTGATGCCCTAGATAATTATATTTGCTCCACCAAACTCTCTAACATGCTCTAAATAAACCAAAAGTGACTTACTTTGTTTCTCACAATTAATAATTCTAGCTTTATTTTTTAAAATAAAATATTGTATTTTAAAAAAAAAAACTAGCTTTGTTCTTTTTATTATTAAGTCGTTTTATTTTTCTATTTTTAGTAACAGTTTCATGCTTTTCCGATGAGACATAAATATTTTATTATTACATTTCTGAAGAAATTAATTATTTATCTATCAATATCAAGGGGAAAAAAGTTTTGATATTATTTTTTCAATAGTGAGAAGATTTAACTTCTTACCTTCTTTTGAAAAATACACTAGCGTACACGAAAAATATTTTCAATAAATGAAATTCAAGCCTAAGGTTATTTCAGTTAAAATCGGAGTTTCCCCGAGGCTGATGTTCTAATTTTAAAAGAACCAAAATTCCTGGAAGTTATTTTTAGTACAACTCTTCTTTAAATAACAGAGGTATTCTTGAGCGGTAAATCATTGAGTATCCATCGTTTATATGTGAGTTGTAGGCACCCATTCTAGCAAGGATAATTATTTTTACAACATAAATTTAAATTTAAAAGCTTTTAAAATCTGTTTGCCTTCTCAAACTTACGGGATGTGTGTTTGTCTTTAAACAATGCACTTAATAAACACCTCGATTCTATAATGGCCTAAAAAATCAAATTTTAAAAAATCATATCATGATTTTTAAAAAAAGACACCCTCATTAAACTTATCAATTACTATAAAATTATTTATTAATATAATTTTGAAAGAATGTTAAATAAAGATGATATATAAAATATAACATTTTAAATAATTAACACATTTAAAAAATTCATAAATATTGTTATCACAGAACTGTAAGTCTTTAAAATATTTATAAAAAAAACTAAAACAATTAGGCAGTTTTAAAGTATAACCTAATGGACATTAATAAATATTTTTTTCTAAGTTGTCGTCTTTATTTTAAATAAGTAGTCCGTTTTTCCAATTAAAAAATCTGATTTTATAGTTTTTGAGTTTCTTTGAATGGTACAAAACTCCTAGAGTCCAAACTTTAAAATGTGATTCGTTATACTTTAAAAAAAAATAGACCTAGACTGATTTTGTTAAACATTGCAATACTTAGAAGAAAATCAGCAACATTTTAAAAGTGTACTACTTCTATATACTAATGACATTGCAAAATTACGTTCAAATGTTTTGAAAGTAAATATTAAATGTTACACATAAATAAGTGTGGTTAGATAACACTAAAAAGGTATGATGTTTTGTTATTCTGTTTTATAAGGTTGAGTGATAATATCAAGCCCCGTTATATTACACAGTTTATGTTTATTTTAGCAACATTTTAACCGTATAGAGTTGATACAATTATCAATTTACAATATTTATACAGATGAAACAAGAAACGTTTTGTCAAATTCTAAAACGTTGGTTTGAAAAAACCAACACTTGTAATTGTAAAAATTGTATAGTAATTCATACAGGATAATTCTGAGAAAAGTTAAATCCAATAAAGATGGGTCTATAGAAATATGATATACTCTTACACATGGTAGCTAAAAATTATAACTTTGTTGCATAATATTTGCACGGTTTTGTAAAAAAAAAAGTTAAATCGAAAAAAATGTATATTTATAACCGACGCATAACTAGAAAATGTGTTTCTTACAACTGCAACTATGGGCAATAAAATGAACTAAAATTGTATGATAATATGAACTAAATATATTGTTGAAATTTAAAGAATGGCTTATTTTGTTTCTTTAATTTGTTCTCCGCTTCAAGACAAAGCTGATGTATCCGTTCAACAGTATAGACTGGTATCGAGTAAATCTGTCGTTGTCTCGCATTTCTGTCTGTTCGCCATCTTCACTGTTGGCCATCATCACGTAGTCTTCAGGATTGGGCAATCTCTCCATAGCGAAGAGTTGTGTTTTCACCTTCATGAATTAAAGTATAAAGTTATAAAACTATACGTAAATAGATGTATGTGTTTACAAACTTTTGGTACGTCCAGACTAGCTACACACACATTTTTGCGTAATTCGGATCACTATTATCAATAAACATCGAAGATTCTTCCAAATATAAAATCAGCTCGCTTACTAAACCTAGAATATCTCGTATTATAAACAGTCTTTATTATTAATATTAAATTAATATTTTTATTGCCATAAAAAGCTTAAAAATACTATAGGTACATAATTATAATCCTCAATCGTAAATCAATCGTAATGATACACCAACGAATAAAAAAACTTTACACGGTTTAGTATAAAATAGCATAGAATCTTTAACTTGACACCTCAAACTTTCAATTTACAACAACAACAACAAAATCCTTTAATTTTCTAAGGTTTATCATGTTTTTAAAATTTGAATCTTTTTGCTATTGTTAAACTGTAGATATTCATGTTGTCGGTCAGAATTTTACAGAGTTGGATATACATTTTCACACTAAGCACTCCATATTATTGTACTAGAATATAATTTGCTTGGTTTGTTTTACCTGTAAACATGTACTATCAACGTCAATAGTTTTATTCACAGGCTCGGTTTGATTTGGGTACTGTACTCTGATAAGAAATGTTCTCATTTGTTCGGCCTCTAAAAAATACAATTTACATTTTCTTATCTTTTATTGCTTTGATTTCTTTTCAAAATTAAAACTAAAGAGAATGAAATTACTGCAGCATATTTTAAAATTAATAAATTAGTAGATTAAACATAGCAGATGAGGCTTGGGACAGGAACCCATCTAGGAAAGAACTCCAAAATTATACAACTACTCCTTTGTAATTTGTTCTTGGCTGGTCAAAAGCTAGGGAAGCAAACCCAAAAAGAAAAACAGGCTGAAATCAGAGTCAACGGCCTAAATGGGGCAGAACATGTTGACACGTAGAACTTCATTATGTGTGAGAAAATCCCTTCAAAAATTTTAATTAATAACGAAAAAGAAGGACAGTACATTGAAGTAGTTTTAATCGAGTAAGTTAAAAATATGTTAGGAGACAACAAGAGCTAAGAGAATGTCAAGAATATTTGAGTTTAATTTTCTTAAATTATACTTCAGTTTTTATTGAATCTAAATTAGTGGTTACCAAAACTTACCAAACCTTGCCATCTGCAACACAAATAAAAACAATATTAAAGTCCACAGGCAATGCATTTTTTCTTACAAATATGTTATATCAGAAACAATAACAGATGGTAGAGAAAACAATATTAACGTTTTGTTTATTGTTTCCACTGTATTGGGCTAAGCGTTGAACAAATAATTCACTTAATTTATTTACTTTAAAGTGAGACTAGATGAGAAGCGTGTTATAATTAACATTAAAGCAGCTTCAGTATGTGCACATACTGCTTGATTTTAAAGAGGGTTTATGACTCAAACTGTACAGTTTTCATCTGTATAGTCAGTAAAATAATGTGTGTCCAAACAAATACACATCTCATGAAACTTTTAAAATTGAACTACATATTATGCATACAAAAAAATTAATATTATAGATTGTAAAAATAAGTGCGCGCTTGTTTATTTATTATTAAGCAACATTAATATATTTAAAATGAAGATATATTTTACATCTCTGAAACAATTTATGTCTGCTTCACATAATAATTTTCTCAATTAATATGACAAAAACAGAACAGCACTGTTTCCTTACCTTAAAGGCAATTTATCGAAACTTTCTTTACTTTAAGTTCTTTAAAAGTGCTGTACAGTGAACTAACTAACATTTGAAACTTGACTTTAATGAATCCATTACGTATGTAGCTAAACCTAACTTGGAGATAAACTGTCCTAGCTAGACTAGCTGTGCTCCATTGAACAAATCGATCCAATGTCAGCTTTGTCCTGAAAAACTTCGTGAATTTCTCCAGAAAACGTTATCAGCAAAGTTTTCCCGGAATTACTTGCTGTTTTATTCGTGCTGACATTCTAAATTTAGAAAGGAATGTAAACATTAATAATAAAAAAAATTCCTACCATATACAATAATAAAACGTCTACTAAAATAAAAAATAAACTAATACTATTATTAATTTATTTTAATTTTAAAGAAATATCACTTTTTAAAAATAACTTCTAATAAAAACAATAATATAATTACAATAAATTGTAAAATATCGAAATTTCAACCTAATTTCCATTATTAAATTTTTAGGCGAAACATGTTAAAACGTTTCAAATACAATCTCAAACATTATAATATTGAAACATCAAAATACTTGTCATAAGGGTATCTACTTTATTTAAATTTTAGAAAAAAAAACGTAAAGTGAATTAATAACAAATGCAACAAAAAAATTTAATTGCATAGAAGTATTTCTTTAAATAACAAACTAACAATTTTTAATCATGTGGGTAATAAAAGTTGGATGTAGCTTTTTCATAAAACGCAAAAGACAACTTATGTAAATTAGAAAGAAGATGTTTATTTCAATATGCTTTGTGAAAATAATAAATTCAAAATGCAACTTTTTTTTCATTTGATTTTGACTTATAAATTGTATGTACATAAGAATCAAGAGAATAACTATTTTTATATACGAAGTCTACGAAATAAATGTTTATACACCTTTTTTTGTTAAATATGTTAAGAAATAAAATAGTATAACAAAGAATAATAATTGTTCGTTTTATTTTAGTAGATTAGAGGAGTTTCAATAAAGATTGGTACTTTCACTGTCATTTTAATTTGACAATACAATGAGACATATGAACTCATTAACAAAGACATATGAAAGCTTTAATTTTAGATCCACGGTTACAAAAACAATAGGTTTAATTATGTGTGTATATATAAATAAATAAATGTATATATATATTTACATATATATATATATATATATATATATATATATATATATATATATTATTTCCAAAGGTTTTTGAAGAAATCTAGTATATCGAATATTAAAGAAAAATAGAAAACATTATTCTCATTACAGGACAGTTTTACCAAACCAAATTAAAATCTTTACCTTTTTTTCCGTCCCAGATGATCTTCAGCTATGTATTATTGCTTATGTATATAGAGTATATACTTTTAAACATGCAATATTAAGAAAAACGCAACTAAAATATTATAAATGTCTAAAACTAAATTAAATTATTCTACGGTTCATGAAGATTCTATAGGCTTTAGATATATCGTCAATGTAGTAGTTTAATTCCTTGTTGTCGTCCATCTCCTGTCTCTGATCGTCTGGTAACTGGATCTCCAGGTAAAGCTCGGCCTCTGGGATGTTCCTGATTCCTGCAGACATCGCCAGCTCGTGCTTCGTCTGTCAAATAGATACATCCAATATAACTATCGCATTGTTAAGTACTCGTCATTATAAACATTTAAATGTTTATTTTTCAATAGTTGTAATGATGATCTATATGGAAAAAAATCTTTTTAAATTAATTAAAAAATATTAATGAAGTTAAATTATAGTTTTTGTTTGTCTTGTGACAAGCCAAAAAATAACCATAAAATGAAAACGTATGACTAAATTTTAAATTGCGAGACATACAACTACTTTTTTGTTCAGCTTTGCGATATTGTGATTTACGAATAAAAATGTCCTGTTTAATACATAAATGACACAATTTAAGACACAAATTACATAGTTTAAGTCATAAATGACATAATTTAAGTAATGAATGACATAGCTTAAGACATAAATTAAATAATTTAAGACATAAATGACATAATTTAAGATAGAAATGACATAATTTAAGACATAAATGAAATAATTAGAGGCATAAATGATATAATTTAAGAGATAAATAACATCCAACTTACATCAGAAACTTTACGATCGATCTGCCATAGATGACACAGCGATGTCGTATTATCGGGGAAGAAAACTTCACATTCGATTCCCACAAATTCTGTCTCTTTGTGAGATAGATAGAAATTAAAGGAAGTTAGAGGGGAAAGTAATAAGACTGGTCTTGTGGCGAGAATCACATAAGAGTTAAATGATCTAACATGTGTTTTTGTTTTTTAGATGAACCGAAAGACATGTGGATAAAGTGGATTTAGTTTTTTGTAATGTAAAAATACTGTTGATAAATGTAAAAAAAAACTGTAAAACTTACTTGAACCTTTTACAATATCCAAAGCTTTTTGTTCCCAAAAAATATTAATGATTCTTTTATTCAATAAAGTTTGTGAGCTTATTTCGTCCGTGAACATTTTTAAGGTTTCTTCGTGGTTTGATTCATCTTTGCTGTTATTGCTGTTTTCATTGTCCGCGCTTTCTTTCCCTTTTACAGAGTAGAAACTTTTATTTATAATACTTTGGTCATCTGTTACAGGTTCGTGGCTAATCTTTTCTTTTACATTGACCGGGGTTTTAATTTTTATCTTAGTTTTTGAGCTAGAATTTTCATTATAAAATGATGGGCTTTCTTTCTCTACTGACGAACTTGAACTCTCGATTTCTGTCACAGTATTTCGGCATCCGATGTGTAAATTATAAACAGCTCTATCATCTAAAAACTCAGCCGTTATTCCACTATCAATGGTAATTGGTTTGATAGGCGTCCACTTGCCGATAGAAATATGCTTCGACCGGCCATGAGGGTGTGATGCGATGACTGCTAGATCTTTGGGCTCGTTAATTATTTCATGTAACTTTTTGTTCTGTGCGTCGTAGAGTTCTAACATCCCTAGAAGCATGTTCGCCAGTTGTAAGTCCGTCGTTCGGCAAGCAAAAACACACCAATCGTCTTGAACGTTTTTGGAAACAACATGACTGCCTTGTAGGAAAACTATGTCTTTCATATTCGATTCGTCATCGTAAAACAACTTTATCCGAGTCATAGAAGCCTCGAAACAATCAAAGACAACATGGCATGCTGTCATTACTTCTATAGTGGCTGTCTTTTCTACTTTCTGGACACGTTCTTCTAAACCAGAGCAAGTGATACACTTACAGTTTTGAGGATAACTTGTATCGTCAAATCCCACACGAATGACAGTACCTGTGCCTAGCCTGTGTTTTAAAAGTTTTTTGTGCATTTCGTATTTTGGTCGTGATGTACTCAAACCGTTCACGTCGACTAAACATGTTAAAGAAGAGAGTGTTTTGACGCACTGAAAAATTTCTTCTCTACGACAGTCTTCAGGCAAGTCTTGAAGTTTAAACTGTTTCACGGGGATAAAATTACCGTGGTCGTTACCACAATCCCGTATAGTTAATGTGCCCCAGCTGTTGGTTAATTTGGTTTCGAAATTCACTTTAAAATAATCTGGAAATTAGAAATGAAAAAAAGACACTAAAACAAGAAAAATAAAATGTAGTAGTGATTTAAAATTTTATAAAAAGACACAATATTTTTCCATTTTTACTTTCTCGTATAGAGAAAGTCATGTAATCGTGCAAAAAAAAATCGAGATTTTTACAAATCTCGACGTTTTACACCTCACTGATACGGAAAAAAATAATTTTGCAATCTTGTCCGTATGTCTGTGTGTCTGTGTGTCTGTCTGTCTGTCTGTCTGTGTGTAAACACGATAACTTGAGTACCGTTACAACTAGGTTGATGAAATTTCATACATAAGTATTTTATCAAAATCGTAGATCCTGATCAACTTTTGAGCGATTTCCTATAACTGAAAGTGGTACTTTTTCTACTTTGAATTTTTCAAAAGCCTATAACTTGAGTACAATTTAGGATAGATAAATGAAATCTCACATGTAAGTAAAAGATCTAATTCTCTACCTTATGTCAAATTTTGAGTAATTTCCGTTAACCGGAAGTACTAATTTACGCTATTTTCGATTTCTCAAAAAAGCATGTAAATTTATAAAGTACTAATAATATTGCGCAAAGGTGCGCAATATTATTAGTACCTTTGCGAATGGAGCAGAGCTAGAAGAGGTCGAAGACTTTAAGTACCTCGGCAGCTATATATCAGCAAATGGCAGCATGGAGAAAGAAATTGCCACCAGAATAGCAATGGCAGCACAAGCTTTCAACAGACTTGCTAAGATCTGGAAATCATCCTCACTGCAGCAGAGAACTAAAATAAGGACCTATAAGTCTAATGTACGTTCTGTACTCCTCTATGCTGCAGAGTCATGGAAACTAAACAAGAAAGTAGACAGCCGACTCAGAGGCTTTGAAAGAAGATCCCTCCAACGCATCCTCAGGATAAAGTGGGACGACAAAGTCCCGAACAAGGAAATATGGCGAAGGACAGGATTAAACGACATTGTCTCAGAAGTTAGAACGAGGAGATGGAGATGGCTGGGCCATGTCCTACGCATGAGCAAAAAAAGACTCCCCAACATGGCGCTGAAGTGGAACCCACCCGGAAAGAGAAGTAGAGGAAGACCACTGGGAACATGGAGGAGGGAGATGGAAGAAGAAGTACAGGCTACTGGCAAAACCTGGCATGAACTAAAGTGGCTCGCCCAGGACAGGGTGGAATGGCGGAGATTTGTTGTTGCCCTATACTCCACAGGGAGTGATGAGGATTAAGTAAGTAAGTAATAATATTGCGCACTATTATGCACATTATGTTTTGGCGCGCAATTCTTTTTCTATGAGATTCTATTCTATTTTTAAAAGTTTAAGTAATTAAAAATCATGTGTTAAATGTGTTAAAGTAAATCCCTTCCAACACTAAAATTAAGAACGATGAAGAAGAAGTAGAGACCTTTTTTATATATCTAAATAATTCAAATGCATATCAAACTTACGGTACTAAAAATGTGTTGGCCTAAAATATTAATTATAAATTTCAACCTTTTTATGAAGAAATGCTTCCTAAAGAACAGTGTTATTTTACCTTTATCACTATCAGTAATTTTTTTTTCTTCTTCTATCCTAGAAATAGTATTTCCCATATTTTAATTTTATAATTATATAATTTATGCTTGATGTTTCAGTCTAAACTATGAACCCATAAATTGATTTGTCATGTAAAAACTCCTATTTCAAAATCACCAATGAGAAGGCTACACGTTAAGATAAAAATAAATTAAATGAATGAAAGATAGATAGATAATCAACGTTCGCCTTTGTACACATCTGTTTGGGTATTCCCGAAACAAATTATTGGATCTGCAGCACATAAAAAGTTTGAATCAGACTCATGCATGGAATTATTTTTTCTTAACATAAGTCATTTTTCTATAACTAAAAGATAGTATAGGCCTACATTTTAAGGATTAGTAACTATTTAAAATTGTTTATGTATTGTTGTTCTATTTTATGTTTGTATCCCGTCTATTCATTGTGTCTATGTTAACGTGCATGTTTCTGGAAATAATTTTTTTAAATCTCATTAGTTTTTTCTAGTTTTCGAGCCATGTTTTGAAAAAAAAAATACTTTTTAGAGGAGCTAATCTATTCGTAATGGACTTGACCGAGTTGACGAGAATACTTCCATCATTATTTTTAATGTGGTTACAAATCGTGCTCAATAGTGATAAAAAAATTCAATTCAGAAATTTAATATTTTTTAGAATCTATGTTATAAAAATCCATATAACTTGAAAATAATTTTTGGCGTTTAGAGCTAATTTCTATTTATTTTCATCAAGTCTAAGTTATAAACTGAAGTTTCACTTTCGTTATACAAACATTGAGTCGTATTAAGTATCGTGTATCAGTATTTGTGTTGTAAACCTTTTTTATTATTTATTATTTTATTGTTGTATTCTTCTTGTATATTTTATTAAACTTCATAGTATTAGTAGTTCGAATCCGGGTTCAAGTCAGTAGACCGCCGCTGAGTCCACCCAACTCATAGTGCTGACCACACTATCTCTTCATATGCCGTCAGGTTTAAAAGGGAACTTTACTATACTTTATCATCCAAAAACAGATTGTAATTTTATCTATTATTTTTAAGCATTGTAATATTAGAGTTTTTGAATCTATAATCTACTTCTCTGTGTGTTAGCTACATGTTTACCATTCATCAACGATAATTTAAAAATACACCGTGGTTAATCCAAGAATTGATTTTTTTGTTGACTTTTACCTTACAAGTTGAGCAGCGGCACTAATGAATAACCCATCGCTCACAGCTTTCATCCATACACATATTTACAGCAAGGGTTCTTAAAATTTTTGGAGACCGAGCCCCATCAGTTCCATATGCACATTCACTGAACCCTTCTAGTTCTATTGTCCAAACTGACATGGTCCCATCATGAGTTATTTAAGTCGGGCGTGTCTTAGGCCTAACTTTAACCGAACTCCTGAGACTGACTCACTAAACCACTGGGGCTTGATCGAAACCAGGTTAAGAACCATTGATATGAAACAAGGGATTTGACCATCAATCCTCATTATAATCCCAGTTTATTATAGTATATATGGCTCTATATTCTAAAAGACCATTGGATGATGTGTATTGGAAAAGTAAGTCTGAGTGGTAAGGTGAGAAGAGCTAGATGTTGCCCATGTAATAGACCCCATCTCTCCTCACAGCTGATAGACTCAAGGGACAGGACTTTACCTGTAAGCCTACACCTTGGAATCAGCTGTGCCGTTGGAGGTGCCGAAAGGAAACAGAGTTGGAAATCCTATCACCTAAGGGGCTTCATTCTTGTATTATTTCGGAGTTTTCTCTCCTAGATGGGTTGCTGGCCGCAGCTGGCGAGCCTCATCTTCCCGAGGTTTCGAACTCGAGAATTTGCTAAAGGAAACTATACATTATTTAACAACATTAACATAACTTGAACGCAATCAGCATTATGCAACTTTAAATAAAAAGAAGAAAAGACGTTTAAATTTTTTGTTTCAATTAATCAATTTATAATCAGCAAGTACACAAATGTGTAAACATTGTACTAAAGTAAAGTGGTACAGTGCTTCTATGTAAAATGTGTTAAATACTGTTTTTTGTAATTTAGCTAATTTTATTTCATTGCAACTTGAATAGCCTTATAATTTGCATCTAACTAAGCTGTGGTAGATTGGGCCGTTCTATTATACACTGACGCAGAAGCCACGTTGATTGTATAGAGATCTTTTATTCAGCCACCATGACGGAAACAGGAACAGGGAGTCACGAGATATAAACAAGGGACATCACCCAAAACAACATTACAAATATAAGACTAATACGAGAAGAGTGAGTTCCCTTGACTTCACAATTCTCAATATATTACATAAGCATTGCTTAAATTTCCAGTTTCATATAAGGACTGGATGAAAACATTTGTTGTGTGAAATACGAAGGTTGACTGTACAGGGAATAAGAATTAATTACCTTTTAATTACGTTTAGATAATAAGAAAGCGATAATATCGCAGGTGCTAAAAAAGAAGTTTCAATGTCGTACTTAAGAAACTATCTGAGCCAGATAAAATCTTAGTATGTAAATGTGTATAATATATTATCAATGGTAGCCTATATAACTAAATGTTTTGTAACTCACAATTTTTTTAAAAGTAAAATGTTCTTAACTTTTACACTTTTTAAAGAAACGCGCTTTAAAAAAAAAGTTTGTGATTGATCTCCTGTCTCCTTACCAATACACAAATTATATTTATTCACAAAAAAATATTGCACAAAGTGCCGAAGAATCAAATCGTCCATACATGCCGTCAGGCTGTTTAAGACGAATGTTACACCTCTCTATCATCGCTAGCTGACTAGAATAACTCAAAGAAAAAATAAGCAGTTTTCCAACATTTCTTGCGTGTTCAATATGTTACATAAATGCTAATCTCACACTTTCGTAACCCACTACCCCTTGTCATACATCGTCACTAAATTCCACCCTCACCCCAAACCCTTCGTCTATTTAACATTCATGAACGACTAATAAGCAATGGAAATAAACGCGTTATAGTTAGTTTATGTGCACTTCTAAGCATGTGGTAAGCAAAATATAGTTAAAATATCGATTTTAATCTGAGTAATGAGCCATATTTGAAAAAGAAATTTAGGCAAACAAAAAGTTGGGATTAACTAAACGTTGATTTGACGTAACCTTCCAACAACGGTTTCATGTGTTGAGCTGAGATGATGCATCGGAATTTTTTTATCCACGTTATCGAAAACTGGTACTTTCACTTTCATGCGGATTCGAAAAGCCTGACACAAAGCATCCCAGTAGTAGTCCAGAGTTTGGTTGTCGTCCATCACCTGAGTCTCTTCACCAGGTAACTCTATCTCCAGGTACAAATCTTCTTCTTGAAAGCCTCGTAGTCCGCCTTTCACGAAAAGTTCATGTTTCGTCTACAATTTGAAAAAAATGTTATCAAGATGTAATCAAAATGTAATCAAAATGTAATCAAAATGTAATTAAAATGTAATCAAATTGTAATCAAAATGTAATCAAAATGTGATCAAAATGCAATCTAAATGCAATCAAAATGTAATCAAACTTAAATCTAAATGTGCTTAAAAGGCATTACGAAACAATAATCTCTACATATAATTCTCTTCTGAGAGACGCTAGAAAACAAGCTGTAAGCGCGCTCCCTACCGCCCCCACCCCTACAAGGTCTGGTGAGCTGTGGTCACGTAGACTATAGTTCAAAACCTCCCCCCCCCCACCCACCACTTTTCTCATTTCTCTCTTTGGCCTGTTTGTTTACCTACAACAACAGGTTTGAACATATTTGAACTCCCTTATAAGAACCTTTGTAATAAATTGTTGACCTTTAAAAAGAAACTCCCACTGTAACTCCACACCCCAGCACGCGACTAGAACACACCTTTCCCCCCCCCCCCCCCGCCCCAGCTCAGCCGCTGACAAAAGTTTTTGTTTACTTGCACAGGCTATAGTTCATGACCTCCCCCCCCATCCATCCACCCTATGTGAAAAACCACACCTAACGCACCCACCCCTCTTCAAATTCTAACCCCGCTAGACAACTGTCCCTACGACAATTATTCTTTTCTCACCTCCTTAATATGGAGATCCGGGTGCAAATAAGTATAACGACCCCGAGTCCATCTAACTACATACAACTACATAAAAATGTCACTGTAAAAAATATATTCTTCTAAGAAATGTAAGCCAGCTTACTGGAAATATGTTGTCTTTCCACTTTCTTTACATTTACTTATTTACTCAAAGAAAAGTTAAACAAGTCACTGTAAATAAGTTGAATTAATTTTTGTGTGTGTATATAATTAATATATATAATTAATATATTTTTCAAAGAAATGCCAACCAGCGTCATGTAAAAATGTTGTATCTCCACCTTCTTATTGTATATGATTAACATATGTACTTATTCATTCAAAGTTATGTAAACAATGTTACTGTAAATATTTTGCTTTTTGTTTTATGGAAAATAAAATTATTTTTAAAAAAAAAACACTGATAGTATTTTAAAGCAAACATTTTTTCAGCATTGGTACTGTCGAATTCACAAATTATGAATTACTGAAAAGTAGAAAATAAAACAACTAAATAGCGGCGTATGATATGCCGCGGGTCGGCTCGTAGTAATTATTTAACAAAAAAGTATTAAATTATTACTTGTTATTTTATTTATAACAACTCACATATTTAACCAACTGATCCATCTGCCAAATGGGGTAAAGCAAGGTCGTATCATCGGGGTACACGATTTCACATTCAACACCGACTTCATCTGAAACTGTGCGTGAAAAGCAAATGTATGGTTAATAATGATAAATACGTACAGCGTAAGGTTAGCACACACAAAAATATAATCTTTCGATGTCAACTATACTGATATTAAACAAAAGTAAACAATTAAGTTTAATCAGTGGCGTAGCCAGGAATTGGTCATGGGAGGGGTTCAAATATTTCTCCATATGGATAAAATCACATATATATATATATATATATATATATATATATATATATATATATATATATATATATATATATTTATTTATTTATTTATTTATTTATTTATTTATTTATTTATTTATTTATTTATCTATTTATATATATATATATATATATATATATATATAGGGGTCTGGGTCCATGTGTCCATAACCACCCCTATCCCCCCTTGCCTACGCCACTGAGTTAATATTTCACTTACTTTTTCCAGTGACAATATCCGGCCAAATAAAATGCATTGTATAAGTCATCTGGTGACCAGAAAAAGCAGAAGTGATCGTTAAGCCGTTGCCAATGACAACAAATCTCGCTGGCTCGCTCACTGCATAAGTCCCTATAGAGACGTGCTTGGGCCCACCGTGTGGGTGGGACACTACAACTGCCAGATCTGACGGCCCAGGTAATACTTTCTTAATTTTTTTCTGCAGACTTTCGTGTTTTTTCACCTGTGCTTCAAGTTTCCTTGCAAGTTTTAGATCGCCTGTTTTGCAGATAAAGATGCACCAGTCTTCGTTTTCGTTTTTAGCAACGACGTGACTTCCTTTCAAAAATTGCACCATTTTTCTTGACGAATCGTCATCGTAGAAAAGTTCCACCTTTGTTCTGGAAGCTTCTTCATCGTTACCAACAACATGGTAGGCTGTCGTTATTACAACACTTGCAGTTGTTTTCCTTGTCCATTCGAAATAGATATTGAAAATGCTGATCAAAGCACTAATGATTGAAATGCACTTATGTTGATAGCACACATCTGACACTGTGCCTGTCCCAACCTTTTGACCATAACCAATTTTATTGGTTTCGTGATGTCTGTCTTCCGATTGTACAAGTACTCTGACTGTTAAATGTGACAGAGATTTTATACCCTGAAACACCTCCTTCTTTTGATATCTCCGTGGTAGATCTTCTATTTTGAACTTCTCCATTGGAATAAAGCCCTCGTGATCATTTTTACACGATTTTGTAAACAGCATTATAAGGATTTTCCTTTTAGAACTCAGAGACTAACTGCAATAGGGAAAAAAATGAAAGTTTAATATTAAGCGTTTAATTAACCTATCTTTGAAACCAAATCAATAATCTAATTTTCAAAAGCTACATTTGTTGATAAATAAAATTTTCAACTCACCTTAATTGCATTTCTACTTAGTAAATTAGTTTATTATTACAATGTTTGGAATCAGTTTTTGTGATAAGTCAAGACCTATAGCACAGAGATTTGATACTATCATTCTAAACATTCTGCACTTCTTACTCAAAAAGGGCATTGATTTAAAAATTATACTTTTCAACTTCACATATTTCTATATATCTACTGCCTGAATACACTGGAAGTGCCATTCTAACCCTGGTATATAAGAATATACGAGAAAATTTATGGGAGCTCAGTCCTTCTTTATTTTAAGTCTAAGGAATGTGTTTCATTAATACCATTTTAATATGCAACCTTCTAATTATAAGCAGTTGCTGCATTATCCCATAAAATTAATACAAAAATCATTTTGTAAATTTTATGTATGTTCAGTCTGTCAAGTAGAATGGTTGCAATATTATTCTTTGTAAATAGAATAATATAATGTGTTGATTTCGGGAATTCCCATTCTTCTTCGGTAGACCACAGTTGATTAAAAGTCATACAATTTTAAATAAGCATATTTTAATAATATAAAATCGAATATATTAATTTAATGCAAAACACATGACTCACATTCTCCCCCCCCCCCCACACACACACACATAAACAATGTAATACAAAAATTATTATACAACTGCTAAATAATAATTAATAAGCCTAATAATAAAAAAATAAGCTTTTATGTTAGTCCGTGTCATTGTCAATTTATTGTCAAAAAATACTAATTTCTAATCATAAACTTTAATGATGCCGATTTAACAATATTTATGAACAAATATTTTGTAACAATGTTTACAAAATGTTGCTATTTAGCAGCCCTAACCTTAAATTTTTAGTAATTTACACGCCTACCTCTAATTTGTTAATGTTGCAATTGAAATATATAAACGGATATTCCCGTTAAAGTCTAATTTACGAGAATTTACTGAAAGAGATTTTTATCCCATTTTACATGTTCAGAAATATTAAACATAGAAAAATATAACTACGTGGTTCACTTAGTATTGATGCAATTACTCATTGCATATGGGAAGTTTTTAAAATAAAAGTCATTTAATTTTTTAATAGTTTATATCAGGTGACACTCCCTGCCTACCCCAACGTCACATATTACAAAAACTAAACTGTAGAGTTTTTGTAAAATAATTATATATGTGTGAGTATGTATATGTATATTTTTATAAATATACCTACATATATACATCTATAATATATATATATATATATATATATATATATATATATATATATATATATATACATAACATATGCATATAAATTATGTATGTATATTACATATATATATATATATATATATATATATATATATATATATATATATATATATATATATATATATATATATATATATATGTAATGTCTATTCCATAAGCTGTACTGTGTACTAATCTGTTCTAGCTAAGTCAACATATTGTTCATCAAAGAGCAAGTTAGTAATGTATTTTACTGTTGATGGTAACTGCCCCATCAAGTTTTTTCATCGATTCTTATATTATTCCAAGACATTGAAGAGTATGGAGAAAGCTGATATCCTTTCCTCCCCTTAACTGAGATTTTAAACAATTCTTATGTACCACTGTCGATGCATCTTAGCTAGTTGCTTGTACCTAAAGGTATATTAGTGAATTTAATTTTACTTTGGAAAGTATCAGGATTTTATCATTATTTTATTTAGGTAATAGCATGGTCGTTAACATAATTCATTTTTTGCTCATCTGTCATAATACTGCTCTCAGCTTCCAAAACCACTCACTCTCCAACCCCACGATCGCCCTTACATTTATATTAAATAAAATAATAAGCCACAATTTTTAAAAAGAGTCAAAGAATATTACGATTCATCGGTTTATCTGTCTTGGAATGATGTCTCAGAAAATCAACATTTAAACTCTGAAATTTAGTCGAAACAATAACCACGGCTAAGTGGATGATGATTTTTTTTAAATGAGTTGTTTTATTGTAAGGTTAATTATTACAATGAGTAATACTTTAATATAAGTGTCATTAATGTACCCTACTCCTTGTGTTTGAACGATTTATCTTTGCTTACTAAACATCAATACATGATATATCAGCCTTTAACTGGTGATGCGACTTATATGTGGAATTATAGGCAGCTTTGATTGTTATAATGGACTGGGTGATGATTTGGTATGATTTTCTTTAGTATTCTCATTCAGGCCTTTTTGTCCGTTGTAACTGCTTTAAGCACTGCTCTGTGAACCTGTTTTATTATATTGTCTAGTAAGTAAGCTAAACTGTAAAACAAACTGTAGCCCATTCGTCTTAGAGTGGAAAAGAGGCGGCTCCAGAAATAATAATTAACTGTATTTAATGTTATTAGATACTTATAAGTGGTGTGGATAAACAGAGAGAGAGAAAGAGAGAGAGATAAAGAGAGAGAGAGAGAGAGAGAGAGAATAAAGCAAAGAACGTCGAGCCTCTAAAATAATAATTTATCGCCAGACGAATTTTCTTTAAGACTTAGTGCTGGGATTTTTGATGACGCAATGGCAACATCATTGCAACCCCTAAACTTATATTATATTTTATTTATACGATAGCAAAATGAGTTTGGAAATAAGGCGCATAACATCTTAAAATTGAAAAGTATAGCCTTCACTATTTTACCAATTTTTAATTTTTTTTTCAAATAAATAGAATTGCATTCGATTCATTTTTCTGTCTATACAATTTTTTAAACGACAACACTTTTTTTCTTTGAGTAGGTTTTCAATGTTTGTATTTTTATATGTGTTTATGAATTTCTGTGTCCAATAAGTGTAGATTGTCTTTAATTTTTACTTGTGTGCGGCTCATCTTTATAATAGATGATACAACATTAAGCTTGGCACTAATTTAAAAGACAAAAACAATTAAAAAATAATATGTGTACCACAAAAACGTATTTAAATTTTTCCATTGTATTTATACATTTGCTGTACACCAAACCAAACAACACAAATGTATACAATATTTTTAAATAAAATTAACTAATTAATGTAATAATTTTAAAAAGAATAATTATACATATGAATAAGCAAATACAATTCTCGCAATATCGGGAAAATACAAGACTTTTATGGATTAGTTTTAAATGACACACTTATGTGCAAGTCTGGGGTATCATAAAGACACAGATTTATTTATCATGTCTTTTATTTAATTAACACGAATGCATGCGGGGCTTTTGTTCATTTTTGTTCATATTATTTATATGAACTGGATGGTTTAGCCGATAAAACGCTCGACTACTAACTCGAAAGTCACGAGTTTGGATCTTGGCGTGTAGGATGAACCGCCTGACGTTAGGGAAAGCGAAAGTAGCTTAACATAGAACTTCCATATTATCCCCTAATAAGCCGTTGTCACAGAAACAGATAAACTCTACTTCATCAGCATGCTTCTAAACGGAAAACATTCACTACTTATTATACAGACACTAGGGAACCACCAAATGGTGTATTACTCTTTTTCAACGACAAGACCCTATTTTTTAACAATTGAATCCCCAAAAGTTTTCTTTAATATATTACAATTTCAATTATAGAAAAACATGAAAGTACATGTACAATATTATGTACAACATATTAATGGTAAAAGAAATTTAATTAATTAAATTCAACATGCTTATTATTTTTAGAATTATTTAATTTTCGTTATTGAAAGATTTTCACACAATCCCTTCAAAATAATGTATTGGGATTTTTCGCCTATTAAATTTTGAACCAAGTTATTTGACATGTTTAAGTAAGATGATTATTTTAAGATTGATCAGCTACTAAACAGGTTAGATAAAAAAAAAATTAAAGTTCCATTATGTTGCTTTTTTGTCAAAAATCTTTTTTGGACTTAATTCATCTTTTCAGACTAGATTCCTTAATTTTTAAAAAAAAACATATAATATGAAACAAATTTCAAATATAAAAAACGTAGTAAATATCGTTTAACGTGCTTCAGCCTACAATTAGTGATATTATTAGACTTAAGATACTATAAGCTAAAAGAAATATTCTTTCAAAATCTTGGTATGATTCACTTAGGATCATAATATATAGCTGCTAAAACGGAACATTTCATAACACATCGTTAGAAAAAATATTAGCTTTAAAAAACAACATCAAAATATTATCGCTGTGTATACTCTTAAATTCTATCCTTCATGTTACAAGCAATGCAAGATTTACATATATATAAAAATGATGCTATGGAACGTATTCAATTTAAAACAAAATTGACAGTCAAGTCTTCATTCAGCGCATAAAAGCTAAACAATATTTTAAAAATTTAAAAAAATGAGGATTTGAGATAGTTTGGCTTAATAGTCTACTTCATAATTTTTTTTTTAAATTACAATGTGGAGAATTTTCTTTTTGGATGGTTGTAACAAAACTATTTATAAGAATCGGCAACCTGAGTATTTCGTGAAATATAAAAATGTATTGAAACACGAAACACAAAAAGGAAATGTGGAGTGATAAAAATAATCAATAACACTTAGACCAAAGTGCATTTCTTTGTTAATTTAAGATAGGACACGAGAAGTTTTCTTGTTATAGAACAAAGGATATGAAAGAAAATTAGTTATATTTACTTTTCTAATAATAACCAATAGTCTTTGTTTTATATGTCTGTATCCTTTAAAAGTTTGCTTTTATTTATTTTTTTTAATCTAAAGAATAGAAATATAAATTAAAATTTAATTATTAGTAATTTAAGCTTAAATTTTTTATATTAAACTGTTGTTTTTTTTTTTTTTGTTTATTTAAAACAAAAAAAATAGTATTATAGACAATTCTGTAAGATGTATTGTAAAGTAAGCAAGGCAGTTCCCCCTTTCAGACCTATCGGCATGAGTTTATTGTATAGTCAGATCTATGTTCAGTCACCAATACGTTTCTTAACGTCAGTCATGTTCGTTAGAAAAAAACTTTATATTACGATTTTAAACACGACGAGTGCTAATATTTCTAAACGAAATATTTCTACATTTATAATTATCTCCCTATCAAATTACGCTTCTAGCTAGCAAACTGGTGAAGCTCTGTTTGTCTTGAAAGCTACGCTATTACCGAAATCCAGCGGTTTCTGTTTGAGGAAGATTCTGAAAGCCTGGGATAAGTCATCCTTGTAGTAGTCCAGAGATTTGGTGTCGTCCATCACTTGCCGCTGACCCTCAGGTAACTCAAGCTCCATGTACATATCGTCTTCTCGAAAATTCCGTAATCCTCCTTGCATGAAGAGTTCATGTTTTGTCTATAAAGAAATGTGTTTCCCTTTATTTAATACAAATGAGTCATTGAAACAAAGAAACTTAACATCAAAATTTGCAATCTATTTTTTTTCTAATAAAAATCAGCTTGTTTGTTTTAGTAACGATTTTTTTAAATTAAACTACAATGTTTTTTAATATAAAAATTTTATAAGATGTGTTTTTTTTAAATAAATAGTAAAACAGTTTTTAACGACAACTTACATGTCGAACCAAGCGGTCCATCTGCCACAGGGGGTATAAAGATGTTGTTTCGTCAGGAAACCAAATTTCACATTCAATCCCGACCTCTTCAGCATCTGGAGAGAAGGTTACAAAATATTTAATAACAATAAAATAACGTGTCCATTCCTTTCAGTCGTATAGTAAATAAAAAAAAATTATAATAGCATGCTTTTATATAAGCACTAACACGATGAAAATGAAATAACTTTCATTTAATATACAATCATGCACCACTATTAATTATCTATAAATAAAAGCGAGGATAGTTTCCTTTTTTTTAAACTGTGGTAGGCCTACATAGCATAGTTTACAAACTGTCCCGTCTAATCTATTATTTCTTGCATCATTTATCAGCTTTTAATCGATGTTTATTTAAAACTGATATTTTAAAATCCCTAAAAAAATTATTTACTGTAATTTACTTACATTTTCCTCTCACAATATCTTTTAATTTAAAATGTAGTGTATAAACCGTAGTGTCACCATTAACAACAGCAGTGATTGCAAAACCGTTGCCTATGAACACAATTTTCTCCGGTTCTTCAAGTGATAGCTTCCCGATAGAAACGTGCTTGGGCCCTCCGTGAGGATGTGACACTATGATCGCAAGATCTGACATTCCAGAGAACATTCGGTTTACTCTTCTGCTTTGCTTTTCAAATTCTTTTAGCTGTTCTGCGAGTTCAAAAGCTAGCCTTGGATCCGTCGTATACGTTGCAAGGATACACCAGTCCTCTTCAGGATTGCTAGAGACAATATGACTGCCATTCAAGTATTCAACATTTCGCCTGGAAAGATTATCATCATAAAATAACTCGGCCCTTGTATGAAGAGCACTCCTCTGACTGGGAACAACGTGGTATGCTGTTGTGATCTCAACCCACGCGAATTTTATATCGTCTTTCCAGTCGTAGACAAATCGCACACCAGTCACTGTACCTGTCCCTAGCCTTTTCGAATTTCTAAATTCGTTGACTACGATTCTTGTAGTTAAGTTTGCCAGGCGTCTGATGTTGCGATAAACTGCTTTGTTTTGATACCTAGGTGGTAAATGATCAATTGCGAATTCCCTTATAGGAATAAAACCTCTATGATTATTTCTGCAATTCTTTTTGCAAAAACTTATTTGGTTTGTGTTCTGAGTTTTCCGTTGGCAGATGTTTTTGGATTTGTTGCTGAATAGGTTTGTTCGTAAATGCTCACCTGCAAAGATTTATATTTTCTATACATACAAATGATAGAGATGTAATAGGAACTAACAATCTACAATTTTGGTCTAAATTTTTAATGTTCTCCTAGAAAGTCTCATGGCAACTAAAACTTACATCTAAATTAGATATAACAACAGTTACTATCTATTTAATGCCTGTACCCAAATTTAAAAAAAATAAAACGTTTTTTAAGCGCAATGTTCTTAACAAAACTAAAAATATATTCTGTCGAGAATACTTGTAAAAGATCATATTGATATCTTCAAATATCTGCTCTATAAAAAGATATAGATAGAGATAGCATTTGCAAAATACTAATACGATACCTTTGAAACGGTTGCTACGAAATTGAGGCCTCATTGTATTTCCTTCAGATCTGAAAAACACATAACAGTGTTAAACAATTGTTAATTACAAATGCATTAGTAGTACATCTTTCATTATTTACAAACTACTTCTGCCTCTACAGTGGAGTATATTTTCAGGGTCATTCATAGTTCTCTGTCCCCTCTTTTGTTGACGCGTCACATGGTAATAGTCTTTACTAAATATTATTAACTAATCGTATCATATATATATATATATATATATATATATATATATATATATATATATAACTTTATCATCTATATATACATATAAATGTATCATCTATATATATAACTGTATCATATATGTATATATATATATATATATATATATATATATATATATATATATATATATAATAAATAAATATATATATATATATATATATATAAATATATATGTATATTTAAAATATATATATTATATATATATATATATATACATATATATATATATATATATATATATATATATATATATATATATATATATATATATATATATATATATATATTAAAATTAAATAGCTGCGATGAATAATCATTTGCATATTTTTGAGGATATTTCTTTTCCATGAACTGTTAAAGCCACAGAATATGTTATCTCAAATCTTGCTTGTAACTCAAAACAAAATATTACTCGCTCAAATGCTCGTGTTTTTAAAAATCTCGTATGTCGAGGCACTAGAATGTTGAGGTACCACTGGATCTACTATGTATTGAAAGAAAACAAATAAATTATAGAATAACAGGCCTACTGGCTAATATAGGCCAATATAGTAATAAAGTATAGCTGTTAGATTTTGTTCAGCCTACTAATAAATAGGCCTAAAGTAGTACTAGATATTAGATAAGAAATCACTAGTTCAGTCTGAGAATCATGAGCAATGAACAAGAATGTCATTCGTGTATTGTATAGGCTTATTTTTTATTAAAAAACAGATTAGGCCAAAGGCCAAATTTTAAATTATTAGGAAAAGGCTTAGGTATTAGGCTTTTGTTTTTAATTAGGCAACAAGGCAGAGGTTTAATTTATTTTGCTTATACATTTAATTTTAAATTATTATGCTATACACTACTCTGTGGCTATCACTATACTATAGAGTATATTATAGCCTAGGCCTATCTAAATAAAATGATTCAACTCACTTAGCTAACCACAATTTTTTTAAATGTTTAGTTAAGTATTCAGCTCTCTATGTCAGCTAAGGTTCATAATTGTAATTATCCTACTGTTAGATCTATTAATTATTTAATAATTAGGCCTAATTATAGGAATTAGGTCTGATACCTTAAGTCCTATGCATAGGTCGTAGAGTAATATTATTGGGCTAGTAATTATATACAATATCTATACAGGCCTACTTATCATTAATTTAGAAGTCTGTGCCTTGACCTTAGTTATAGTTTGTTATGATTTTCAGATGTAGCAGCCTAATTTTTTTTATCAGATTATACCATAAAATCAAAATTAGACTTGTAGGTCTTTTTAAAACAAGGCATGAGATATTTATTTAAAAGATATAAACAAATAGCCTAAACAACAACTACAGAAAGTTAAAGTCATAATAACTTTTTATAAAGGTATCTTAAATTCAACTGGAGGTAGTTTTGATAACTATTAGTATTCTGAACATTAAAATAGGTAGACTTAACATAAATTTGTTCCAAAAACATATTTAGAAATTGGTTTTAAAAAATGATATAAGGATTGGGTGATAACTAGTTGAGGATTAGATATGAAATTCATTGTGTTTATCCATGTTATAATTTCTCTTTTACAGGTTCACCCAAAAAAGGGGAAGATCTGATTATTACCAGTAATAAGACTACAACATACTAAATGACACAAGATGTTCTTTCTCTGTTACCTCTTACATTTGACCTAAATGTATGAAAGGGTATGACAATTATTAATAAGCTGCTTTAAATGTTATAATTTGTTGTTTTTTTATAACTTAATTGTACCACTTTTATTTCCAATGATGATAAATATAATTTATTGTCATTTATATTTTTAAATATTTATATTATACTAGATATAATTTAATTCTATAATATTACTATCCAGGTTTAACAGTCTATGCCAACAACATAGATCTCCAGGACTAAAACTAAATTGCAAACAGTATATCACAAGTATTAAAATACAAGCATCTAATCTGCTTCAGTAGCCAGAACTGGGTGAAATCCTCTCAAACTTGAATCAGGTAAGTTATCACAAGTTTACTTTGGTTTATTTTGAACATTTTGATTGAGATTATGATTTTTTATTTGTATAAATATTGTATTTAAAAAAAAAATTTTACCTTGTAAGACCAAGTCATTGGTGATGATTAATACAACATGAATTTTTATAAATAATTTTATCTTTTTAAATATTTGTTTTGCAAAATATGATGATCTGCAAGCAGGATGTTTGATTTGTACTAATGTATATATATATATATATATATATATATATATATATATATATATATATATATATATATATATATATATATATATATATATATATATATATATATATATATATATATATATATATATATATATATATATATATATATATATATATATATATATATATATATATATATACATAAATATATAAATCTTACATTATCATTTAGTGTTTTGTCATACAAATTTGAATTATTTACTTAATTTGTCTTAACTGCCCAACAGGAACCAGGCATACCTAATGAGCGTCCAGCTGATACAGTAGATGTACAGAAGAATTTTTACACAAGGTAAATATTGATAAATTTTAAGTTTTCTTTTTTTAAGGATACATATAGTGTTTTGGGATAAAGGAATTAAATTATTTTAATTAGGTCTAATAGTTTTTTTCTCTAGCTATTATTTCACTTAAAAGAACTTAAATTTTTCACCTTTATCGCTAAAGCAAAATTTTGTAGATATCAAAATGATTCATTCCATTCAATCACTTTTTTTCTTGTTTTCTCATCATGTATTAAACTAAAGATGTTTTTTTTTTTGTTTTTTTTTTTGTTTTTTTGCTAATGTTATTATTTCAGATGGTTTTTTAAAGGAAATCATTTTTGTTTTGTTTCAGGAAGTGGAAAAAAAAATGTGAAAGGCAACTAATACTTCCATCTACCATAGTTAAACAAGAATCTCCAAATGCCCATAATTGAAATAATCTTGATATATTCATGTTTTGCTTTATATGCAATGGTCAGGTTTGATAAATAAATTATTTCTCAAAATTTGATGTATTTTGTTTTCTTACTGTGTACAAAAGATGCGAGTGATTGAAAGTTGAAAAGTGGTGTATGTAGTTATAGTATTCAAAGCACAATTTGACATTAAAACAAAAAAAAATAAAACTAAAATAATCTATGAATGCTGTTTCTCTTAGCTGAACACATATTTAGAAAAGAACTCAATTGTTTACCAGAGAATATTGGGACCCAGTTTGTACTTTAGGCAAAAAGTGCCTATGGTTAATATTATAAAGTTAAAGAAAAGTATCAAACATACAGGATAATATTAATAATAAAGACCTCCACACTAGAGAAGTATGGAATGAGTGTTGCATGGAATCCAATTGCTAATTGCTACACTGGCCATAATTGGCCTACATTGACTTTTGCTGAGGTAGGCAACTGTTTTGTTTAATTTTAAATGTCTACTAAATTAAGAAGAAAACTGACACGCCAATACCAAAATCAAGAGCTTGTAAAGTTCGTGGTTGCTAAACCGAGAAGTCCTGAGTTCAATCTCTCGTGTAGATGAGGCTCAATAGTTGGGGATAGTAACCTATGTTGGGGATACAACACTTGTTCTTGGATTGACAAAGGATAAGAAAAGAAATCCAGAAAGAAAAGCAGCTGAATGAAGAAGAAAAAGGCTGGATATATTGGGTATCAACTGTACAATTTTAACAAACACACATTTCAAGCTACACATGCACTTCAATGACAAAGTTCAGTCAGTGGAGTAGCTAGGATTTTTGGGCCCCTATGCAAAAATTATAAGTGGGCCCATTCGTCAGCCGTTACGCTACAACGGAGTTTAACAAAGAAATCAACTGCTACTCAGAGGGTTTTAATTAATAATATAAATATTCTGTACATTTTGTATTTTATACGTACTGATACTATATTATTAAGTAGGCCTACAACCCCTTAGTTTTGTAAAAATCTTACAGGCTTAAGGGTAATTTTTTTTAATGTGATCAAACACAGTAGCGTCACAATGTGGGGGTAGAGGTGTGGTCCGCATCTAATGACAACATTTAGGCGTGACACAATGATAAAACAATGTAAAATTTACTTTCAATAAACTAATCAAAATTCTAAGGGGTCATGAGGTGACACCTTTAGTAAACGCACAGGGTGACACCTGACCTTGTGACGCCACTAACCGAACACACATTTCTAAAAATTGCTAATGATTTATTTAGATCCTTTTTTTTCATGGTTTTAATTTTGCTAAATGAATAAGAAGTTCTCTGAGATCCATTTTATCTGCTTTGGATGGTCAAGTTACAGATTAATTGGTCATATTTTTTTATTTGCAACTTGTTTCATTGCTGCGATGTAGTCCCACATACTAGGGTAACGAAACATTTTGTAAGGGTTTCATCAACGCGTTACCAATGGTGTATTTTTGTCGCGTGATTTTGTTTTCTAAAACTGAGATAAATGAAATGTAAATAACGCCACTGCTATTTTTTCCGATCTTTGTTCCTGGGGGGTAGATGCGGTTTAAATCATCGAACGTAGAGGCTCAACTTGACAACAGGCGTAGGTCAACATGTTTTAATTCTCCTATTATAACTCGTCCAAACATTGTGTCAACTAAATACATAGAACTAAACAACCTGACATACGAGAATTTTTTTATTGTCAATTATAAATAAAAGAGTAATGATAAATTAAACAAAAAAAAAAAAACTTACCACCAAACGCACCTACCACTTGGTAATAAACGGAATTTCCCGGTTGTGGGTTTTTTTTTTTTTTTGGAAAAAACCCTATCAAAGGCAAATAAATATTCCAACCAATGATTTCATTGACAGAGTTTAAAGTTCAATAAAAAAAAAACTATACCCGGAGAAGATTAAGCTACACACACACACAAACACACACACACACACACATATTATATATATATATATATATATATATATATATATATATATATATATATGTTTATATGTATTTACATATGTAGTTTTTAATTAATTTATTAACATATAATTACTAAATACTATAGATAGATAGATATATACATATGTATATCAGTGAATGTGCATTTGTCTCTCTCTCTCTCTCTTTATATATATATATATATATGTATATATATATATATATATATATATATATATATATATATATATATATATATATATATATATATATATATATATATATATATATAGGCCCTATATATATATATGGTTCCATGACAAATGATCTCAGGACAAATGATCTCAGACAAAATATCTCAGACAAAATATCTCACGGACAAATGATCTCAGGACTAATGATCTCAAGGACAAATGATCTCACGGACAAAAGATACCAGGACAAAATATATCAGGACAAATGATATCATGGACAAATGATCTCAGACAAAATATCTCAGACAAAATATCTCACAGCGAAATTTTAATAGTATTTACGATGATTTTAGTTGAACTTTTTTTTTATTGACTGTTAATATGGTTTAGTTTACTTTTTTTTTACGTATAATAATTGTGAATAAAATGAATTAATGAAACCTAACAAACCATCAAAAGGTGTATTAAGCAATTGTAGTAGCATTTGTTTTGAAAAAGTAAAAATTAAAACAAACTTACTCTTTTAGCCTGAAAGGTATAATAAATAATAATGTATAAAACAAATAAAGTAACAACATTAATGTTCATATCACGCGAAATATCTTTAAAAAATGTGAATGGGTCTGAAGGTTCGTAACGTTAAACTATTGTTTTTATTACATCATCAACACAGACATAACGTGTAAGTTTATTTTCTGGTAGGTACATCGTTATGATCACACCTCTCCAATACTTTGTGATCATCTATTGTGTGAACTCTTGCTCGGCATGTCCTAATTTCACATTTCTAAATCTCTTTGCCTGCTTATGGCAAACATAAATTCACCAGAAACTAATGTCCTAATACCTTTCTGCGAGGTAACGAAAGAGACCATAGCAAAGCAATCACCATTAATACTGCTTTGTTTGCTGCACACTACGACATACTTAGCTCCGCGATGACCGCTGTCGTTTAAATAAGCATTAGTCACCTGATCACTAAGGTGTGACCGACGCATAACAATGGACTTTATATGCTAGTCGTATTGTCCATGGAGGGCGGATGTCTTTCCCTTAAGGAAAGCGGGCGGCCACCTTGATACGAAGGTGTGTCTTTATTGTTATTCCATCCTCTTTGATCTAGTTTCGTCCACCTACGTGGTAGGATTGTCTCACGTATGTCAAGCACACATACGCTTTCTTTGGAAATTATTTCTTTAATCTTGGTATAGTATATTACTAATACTAACCTTAAAATGTTTACTGCAATTTGACAAATTTATACGGCTAACATTTCTTAGAATTATTATATAGGCCTATAACAATATTAAACATAACAAACAGAACCATATGACAGTCAATAAAAAAAAATTCAGATCAATTAAAATCATCCAATACACTATTAAAATTTAGGTGTGAGATATTTTGTCTGAGATATTTTGTCTGAGATCAATTGTCCGTGGTATCATTTGTCCTGATATATTTTGTCCTGATATTTTGAGATCATTAGTCCTTGAGATCATTTGTCCTGAGATCATTTGTCTTGAGATCATTTGTCCGTGAGATATTTTGTCTGAGATATTTTGTCTGAGATCATTTGTCCTGAGATCATTTGTCCTGTCACCATATATATATATATATATATATATATATATATATATATATATATATATATATATATATATTCACACATAATTACTTTATATATACAGTTAAAATCGTGTAATTAAATTTTTGAAATTACAATACAGACACAAATACAACTGTTGTGGCACCTCTATTTAAATTTACTAATAGGCGTACTGCATATCGGTGGGGAAATTTTGACACGATCAACAACGTTATCACGATGAAGTAGTAGTATTTTGACAGTTTGGGCGATAGTGATTATGATTACAAATTATATGAAACAGTATCAACTTTATATTAATTATTTTAGTTTACTAGATCTAGATCTATACTAGACTACCCGTCATCCCTTGGATAACTGTGGGTTTTGGGGGGTCATTCATAAAAAAACATCACTTCTGTCACTTGTCACAAAAAAACCAGATCCCACATTCAAATAGACGTCACACCTCAGACGTTTTTGTCTTTTAAAAACACCTATTTTGGTAGAGCATGGGTCTGACAACACTATCCCTTTATAAGCTGAGATAACAAAAACAGGTCAACTCTACTTCACCTGCCCAGTGTCGCCCCCCCCCAACTTAGACATGTTTTTGTCTTTTAAAACACCGAATAGAGTTTCTTCCAGACATCTCGGGGGGAGAGAGGTGAGAGGGGGAGGGCTCCGCCCCCCCCCCCCTCCCCCTCCACGAAGAAAGTCTACCGCCCCCCCCCCCCCCCCCCCCGGAGAAAAAAGTCTGGAAGAAACACTAACACCAACATAGGCTGAGCATCGGTCTGACCACATTATACCTTCATATGCTGACGTCACAGGTGAACTCTACACATACCCATCTCTACTTCACCTGCCCAGTGTCCCGCCAAGTCTCAGACAACATCTTTTTATCGTTTACAAAAAGATTCCGGTCGAGCATGGCACTGACCACACTATCCCTTCATATGCCAAGAACACAGAAACAGGTGAACTCTACTTCACCTGCCCAGTGTCCTGCCAAGTCCCGATAGACAACTTTATCATTCACATCTATGGGAAAAAAATTACAAAAAAAAACAATATTTACAAGATGTGTTACGAACCCGTACCACACACACGGTTAGCGATTACACTATCAACTTACCTATCTGGAAAGTTTCAATTATAAGCAAATTTAGCGGTATAGAATCCTTGTATGAAACTTAAGTTACGCAAATAGGCCATAGATCGAGCATTTCAAATTTAATATTATCCCAAATTTGCCTATTCCATAGCTAAACAAACAAAGATTTATATAACGTAAAATATTAAGGCCTGAAATAGTTTATTATATTATCTAGATAGAGCTAGATCTAGAATTTACGGTAAGTCTATAATTTTGCAAAATTAACGTATAGAAGCCGCGTATGAATCTTAAATTACGCAAATAGGCCCTAGATCGAGCATTTCCAAATTAGCAATATTCCATAGCTAAACAAACAAAGATTTATATAAAATAATAAAGGTCTAAAATAGTTTAGTATGTAGAAACTCATTATCTAAATCGAGATAGAATTATCTATATTCAAGATCTACGCATGGTTTGCTTAAGTCTAATATTTTTAACTAATTGTATTTTTAACTAAAAAAATCTTTGGTTTGACCTAGATTCTAGATCTAGATCTATAAATAACTTTCTTGGACAGATTTTAGAGCTAGAGAAATTTATTGTAAAGCTAAATGAAAAAGACAGTTGAAAATTGATATAAGACAGTGTTGTAACGTAATAAAAACAGCAAACGGACGTATTGTTAAAGTTATAGCCGACAGAAAGTTAGCTTTAGAACGCGTTAAAGATCTGAATAAGATACGAAATCTTGTATTGGAGCCACCATTTATTGTACTAAAAAGTAAACAAATCATGGGACGTCACTATTCACTCAAAGTAAAGTCGTTTTTCTAAACTTTTAAAATTAATGTGGTTAATCTACCAATGAATAAATCAATAAATTTGTAATTAATAGTCTGTCTGCAATCTATAATAGATTGACGACAGAAGCCTGTGGTTGTATATAACACCTTTAATGGGTCTAACTATTTCACGATGGTAACACAGAGAGAGGGCGGAAGGAAGTACACAAGGGACATCACTCAAGATAACAATATTATAAATATAACTAATACAGAAGAGTGAGTTCCCTTGACCTCACAATTATTTCAATCTATTACATCCCTTTACCCTTAGAACACAATAACACATCTCTCAATAGAACAATTGATAGTATCCTAAAATCACCAATTATATTGTAACATAAACACTATGGTAGATTACATCCTTACAAACAATGCACAATATGCCACAACATAATCAAGATACAAAACAATAATGTCAAAGTCCTCTTGACCTTTAAAATCATAGGTCTAACTTATTTTGGACTTTGATTGTCCTGCTTGACCTTCTCAGTAGCTTTTGATTTGGTGACTCAATATTCTGACCATCTGGATTCTCTATCTCAGGAGGTCTAGGATTTAAATCATTAACTCCAGAATTTACATTTTCTGACTCCAGACAACTTGGTTCACTCATATCAACAGAACTTGGTTGTGGAACAAACTGAGTTGGTGTGAACTGATCAGACTTGGTGGGATTGACAGATTCACACTTATTATCTGCACAAGTTATTTTCAACTGGTCTGCATGTCTACGGACAATAAGTCCATCATTTGTTTTTACTTTATAAGACACAGGTCCTGTACATTGAACAATTTGACCTGGTATCCATTTTTCCTTTCTCCCATAATTTCTCAGATACACATTATCATTAACTGCAAATTCTCTTTCAATGAATGTTTGTCATGATTTAATGGAACTATTTTTGAATTGGCATCTGGAAGTATTATGCTGTTATTCAGATCCTTAACTGACATAGATTTCTTTGATTGATCAATTTTCTCAGGTAATCTGATAGTGCTTTCCTGGTAACCAAAAATACTGTTTATGAGTAATATTCTGGACCATATCACTTTGCAACTGTGATCCAGTATTTGAAGTGGGTGTATTAAATGGCAAAAATCTTTTTTCTTTTTTTTTTGATGTTACCCTTTTAGTTTCTGTAAGTGCTAATGATGTTAGCAAAGTTGTTTGATGATCACATTCCTTCTTACTAATGTATTCTCTTTAAAACATTTGAAATTGCCATATCACCATAATCATTTATTAAGTTACAAGTACTTTGATCAGGCAACTCTGACTGATAATGGACTGTATCTTCTCCATCTTTATATTATCTTCACAAAGGGTTTTATTTCTTATTTAATATGGCCTTAAGTCATCATTCACAGACTCTTCAGGCCAACCATTCTTACAGTACTCATATACTTTTATTAAGCACTCATCTTTTTGTGTTTCTCTCTTAATATCATTCACATTTATATTGGAGTTATCCATGATAGTGAAGAGAACAAATACATCTTCTGGTACATAGCTCAGGCTTTGGTTTTTTAAAGGTAATCTACTGAGACTATCTGCACTATTCTCAGATCCAGGTTTGTATTTCAATTCATAATTGTATGCAGTTAGTGTGATAGCCCATCTTTGAATTCTTGGTGAGGCATGCTCAGGTAGGGTTTTGTTTTCTCCAAATAAACCTAGCAATGGTTTATGATCTGTAAAGATGGTGAACTTCCTACCAAACAGAAACTTATGAAATTTCTTAACACCAAAAATGATGCCTAAGCCTTCCCTATCTAACTGAGAATAATTTTTCTCAGCCTGGTTCAAAGATCTACTGGCAAAAGCAATGGGTCTGTCACCCTTCTCATCCATGTGGGACAAGACTGCTCCTACACCATCTGGTGAAGCATCACATGTTAATATAAGTCTTTTCCCTGGGTCATAGTGAGTTAGTAAGGTGTCAGCAGACAAAGCCTCTTTTGCTGTATTAAAAGCAGCTTGTTGTTGTTTACCCCAGTGCCAAGTTGCATTTTTCTGTAGCAGCTTGTACAGTGGTGATAGTTTACCAGACAGATTCCCTATGAACTTTGCATAGTAATTTATCAAGCCCAAAAAAGCTCTTAGTTGTTGGGTATTTTCAGGTTTGGGTGCTTCTTTAATAGCTTTTGTTTTCTCAGGTTGAGGTCTGATGCCTTGTTTGCTCAATATATAACCAAGAAAACTAATTTCTGTCAGCATGAATTGACATTTATCTTTGTTTATCTTTAAACCTTTTTCACCAACAATTTTTAATACTTTATCAAGTGTTTTAAGATGTTCAGTGTCATTCTTACCAGTTATGTACACATTGTCAAAGTACACACAAACATTTGGAATATCCTTAAAAATACTGTCCATGACAGCTTGGAAAATTCCAGGGCTGGATGATATGCCAAAACATAGTCTTTCATATTGGTAGAGTCCTTTATGTGTGTTTATTGTCGTATAGACTTTTGAATCTGGATGCAGTTCTAGTTGAGTGTAAGCATGACTAAAGTCTAATTCAGTGAATTTGTCTCCTCCTGCCAAATTCAAAGAAATTTCCTCAATGTTAGGTATAGGGTACCTATTTAGCTCTATTTGCTTATTCAGTGTAGTTTTATAATCTCCACAAATTCTTATAGAACCATCCTTCTTTAACACTGGCACAATGGGTGTCGCCCAATCGGAATAGTCTACCTTCTTTATGATGCCATTAGATTCCAATCTACTTAGCTCATTTTCAATTTTGTTCCTCATTGCATAAGGTGGAACTCTAGCTTTGCAGTATCTTGGATTTGTGTCTTTAATGCTTAACTTCACTGTTCTATCATTTAGTAAACCTGAGTTACCAAAAACACATTTATTTTCAGATATAACTTTATCTAGTGAAGTAAGACTAGATTCTTTTACATTCTTCAATGAACAAATACTCTCCCAATTTAACTTAAGATCACTTAACCAGTTCCTACCTAGTAATGGCGGTCCATTTCCTTCAACCACAAGAAGAGGAAGTTTAACACTTTGACCATTATAACTTACATGAACCATACACTCTCCTATTACCGGAACATTGTCACCAGTGTATGTTGTTAGACACTTGTGACACGGCTGTAGAGACACTGATCCTCCTGTGACAGCGTCAAAATCTTTCTTTGTGATGACTGTTAGTGATGCTCCAGTGTCAAGTTGGAAGCTGATGCTCTTACCGTTGATATTAACTTGTACATTGATGGGAGCATGACTTATTGATTTCACAGAGAACAGGTTGAAATCCGGCTGCGAATCAGTTTGAGCATTTTCACAGGTAGAGTGGTTCATTGGTTGGGTTAGGTAGTCTTGGTGAGAGTTAACATAGTGCTGCCTTTGGTTGCGGTACTGTCTTGACTGGCTAGATTTAGCAACAGACGAAGACTTTGCAAAGCAGGCCTTGGCAATGTGACCTTGCTTACCGCACTTATAACAAGTTGCTAACTTGAACTTGCACCGATGAGATGCATGGGGACCTTTGCATCGATGACATTTTTGATAATTATTACTAGATTTAGATCTAGGATTTGAACGAGCAGGGTGTTTAGCATAAGTTGGAATGCTCTGTTGGGGTTGATGTTTATTGACTAACCTGCTGTTTACTGCATGGATCCCTGAAGGCGTTAGAGATTTCGCCGCATCTGATGACTGCTGGTATGAAGTTGCAAGTTGTATTGCTTTTTCCAATTTTAGATCTGACTCGAGCAGCAACTTTCTTTGAATATCAGGGCTGTTTACACCTGTCACAAACTTTTCACATAGTCTGTCAGACAGCGTTTCTCCAAATTCACAGAATCTACTTAAATGACGTAAGGCAGCAACATATTCTGATATTGACTCGTTTGGTTGACGAGTCCTACCGTCAAATCTAGCTCGACATAGAAACTTTGATGGGGTAGGCGCATGGTGGTCTGTTAGCAATTTGCTCAGCTCGTTAAAGCTCTTGGTAGTTAGACTAGCTGGTGCGCATAAGTCTTTTAGTAGCCTAAATTGTTGAGGCCCTATGACTGTTAACAAAATAGCTCTCTTTTTGGCTTCTATCGTCACGTTGTTTGCTTCTAGGTAAAAGCTTAACCTCTCTAGGTAATCTTGAATGATTTCATCATTCGCATCAAATTCTTTTATTTGGCCATACAGCGCCATAATTCTAGAAATAATTAGCTAATAAGCTCTAGCAAACCTCTTTTTTGCGTAAGTAGGTGCTCTTTCTAGTAGATGTTTATCCTTCGTCGCCAGTTATAATAGATTGACGACAGAAGCCTGTGGTTGTATATAACACCTTTAATGGGTCTAACTATTTCACGATGGTAACACAGAGAGAGGGCGGAAGGAAGTACACAAGGGACATCACTCAAGATAACAATATTATAAATATAACTAATACAGAAGAGTGAGTTCCCTTGACCTCACAATTATTTCAATCTATTACACAATCAAAACATTTTCTCTACCTACATACTATTTTACAGCCCCCCCCCCCCCCCCCCCCCCATATAAAGCAGTTTCCTTACAGTACGAAATCAGACAAACAAACACAAAAAAAAATATTCAAGCATGTAAACAAAGTTGAGTTTTAGTAGTATATAGATGTGTAGACATATACATATTTATATTAAGAGAGTGATTATTTCCCCTTTTCGCTTGTCTTAATTAATGTCCCAGAAATTATTATGTAATTCTTTTTACAAGGATTACAAAAACAGATTATGTTGCGTTCATTGTTTTTTGTTGTAGTTTGTGTATATATTTTTTTTTGTTTAACTTGATACATTTTTTGTTTTGTCGGCCTACATTTTTTGTTTTATCGGCCTACATTGTGTGTGTGTTTTTTTTTTATTTCTTCAGAGTGCTACTTTCAATTTATTTTACATCATAGCGAAGCAATAACATACAGCTAATATATATATATATATATATATATATATATATATATATATATATATATATATATATATATATATATATATATATATATATATACAGCTAATATGTGTGTGTGTGTGTGTCTGTGTGTGTGTGTATTTATATAGAAGATATTACAAATTCGGCGCCTTTTTTGCTATTTTCGCTCCCCCTACACCGGAAACCTGGACACGTTCTGAGAAGATATTTTACTTACATGTGAAATTCATTTATCTATCACAAACAGTACTCAAGTTATAGTCTTTTGAAAACCTAAAAGTAAAATAGGTTCCACTACTGGTTATCGGAAATCGCTGGAAAGTTTATACAGAACTACAAATTTGTTATAATACTTATATGTGACATTTCATCAACTTAGCTCGGGGTTGGCGTGGTCGAGTCGGTAAAGCTCATGGTTGCTAAACCGAAAAGTCTAGAGTTCAAACCCTCGGGCAGATGAGGCTCGTTAGCTGGGGACAGCCACTCTTCTAGGAGAGACTACTCGAAAATCAAACAACTGCTGCCTTGTAGTTTGGTAAGACAAAAGCTATGGAAGCAAATGCAAAAAGAAAAGCAGGCTGAAGGTGGAGCCAATTGCCTCAATGGTGCATAACCAGTTGACACGTATACTAAAGGGGATCCCTTCAGACGATAAAATTAAGAACGAAGAAGAAGATCAACCTAGCTGTAACGGTACTCAAGTAATTAAACAATATCGTCGGTGATTTTGACTTTCGCAAATACAAGAAAAAACATATTTCAGTTTTATTTCACAATCATTGTAACACGTTTCATGAGTTTAGATAGAAACTTGTAAATTGAGTCTTTAAAAAGAAATGTTTTCTTTTTACCCTATTTTACTTTTTTAATGGATATACATTATTTTAAGTATATTATTTATTATATCACATTTTCATAAACTTTTATATTGTATTTCAGTTTAATTGTATAGAAAATCATATTTGCACTTGACCTGTAAAGAGGCACATATCTCAACAAGTTTAATAGCTTATCAAGTGTAAGTTCTGCCCTCCTCCAAAGTTAGAAGCAGGTGGACTGTGTTTTCTGACAGACTTTCTAACAACGCAGTCAAAGTGTTGTGGTTTTTCTTTCATGTGGATTCGATTAGCGAAAGACAAATCATTCCTGTAATACGCCAGTTGCTGGTTGTCGTCCATGGGTTGCCTCTCCTCGCCAGGTAACTCAATCTCCAAATACAAATCATCTTCTCGAAAGTCTCGTAAACCTCCTTTCATGAAAAGTTCATGTTTTGTCTGTAGTACAAAAATTGTTAAACTGTGTAAGTTTTAAGCTCTCTTATGGTAAATTGAAAACAAGCTTAATAAAAAAAAGGATGTCTTAAATTAATTTGTTATTATATTTATGATACATTTATTAATATATATGAAGAGATCCACGCATTTTTTGTTATTTAAATAGTAGCGTATTGTTATATATTTAAAGAGAATAATTTATTTTCTCCTTTTCAATGCATTATTACATTATTATTGTATTATTATGACCCACTTGCCAAGTTTGAAACGAATCGGTCAGTTAGAAAGTGAAACATCGGTTTATAACTTAGGCTTGATGAAAAAAAATGTATTCACGTTCTTTGAATTTGCAACTTTTATAACATTGATTTTAAAAATATTAAAATTAAATTTCTAAATTATCTTTTATAACATTGATTTTAAAAATATTAAAATTAAATTTTTAAATTATCTTTAGGCTAAAGTTTTTATTTTTTTATTTTTACGGCTGCTATGAAGTTAAAATATTAATCAAAACGAATGGTAACAATTTCAACAATAAAATGGAAAAATTCTTGTCCACTCGCTAGTGTCCATTAAATAAAAGCTTGTAAAAACTAATTCAGCAGCTCTCGTGTTTAACCAATTGATCCATCTGCCACATTGGGTAGAACGTTGTTGTACCATCAGGGTATACAACTTCACACTCTATTCCGACTTCTTCTGAAACTGTGGGAAAATAAAACAATCTTGTTTGAAAATAGAGCTTAATTTGATTATTCTATTATACACGCTTAGAAATTTTTCAAAAATTGGGTTTTCTTTAAACTGTTTCAGTAGCATTAAAACATATCTTCATCTTGTAAAGTAAATCTTAGTACACTGCTTAATTTACTTACATTTTCCTGTAACGATATCCGGCCGCATTAAATGTACTGTGTAAATTATCATGTCACCAAAAACAACAGCAGTGATCGTTAAGCCGTTGCCAACGACAACAAATCTCTCTGGCTCGGTCACAGTCCATGTCCCAATAGAGACCTTTTTTGGCCCACCATGAGGATGCGACACAATAACCGCAAGATCTGACTTTCCAGGAAACATTCTATTAATTTTTCTGCTGAGTTTTTGGAATGTCTTCAGATGGTGGTTTAGCTCATCAGCGAGCTTTATATTCTTCGTGTAACATACAAAGATACACCAGTCTTCCTCGCGATTGCTAAATTTGACACTTTTGCCTTTCAGAAATTTTACAGCGTGTCTTGTTTGATAATCGTTATAAAATAATTCCACCGTTGTTTTTGAAGCATCCTTGTTATTACGAACAACATGGAAGGCTGTTGTCACTTCAATTATCGCGCATTTTTTGTAATTTCTTCCGAAATTGTCTGTGGCATAATGAAATTTGACAGCACTCACCGTACCTGTGCCTAGCCTCGACGTGTCGTTTTGATCGACTCTTACTTTAATTCTTGTTGTTAGATTCGACAATCTTATAATATTGAGATAAATTTCTCGAACTTGATATTGTTGAGGTAGATCATAAATAGTAAACTCATTTATGGGAATAAAACTCTCGTGTTTATGTGTGCAATTCTGGAATTGGTTATTCTGGTATGCGTTTCCTTTAAACCTAGCATCTGCAAAATAAAACAAGTTACAATAATATAATTTTTCCTGTTTCCTCTAACATTATTGTTTTATTTATTTATTTATTTATTTGCTATTTTTTCAAATTTGCTGTAAGGAAGAAAATGTGCAATGTAAGACCTCTCGCTTTTAAATGAGGTTTGTTTTAATTCACTTTTTCCTAGGTTAACATAAAAGCTCTGCACAGGTTTCCTGTGTCACTGAGTAACACATGCATCTCAAATTTTAGACAAAGGAGCAGTAGCGTAGTTACCGTAAAGCTAGCGTAAGCAATTCATAGGGGCCCAAGGCAAATAGGGGCCCTTTTTCCTTCTTTGAATTTTAAACTTTTTTTACATTGGAATTTTAATATTTGTATTATAAAAATAATTTTAAAAAGAAAACGGAAATCCAGTTTCTTTTCTACTGTAGAAGTAATTAAAAAATAAAAAAGGCCCCTAAACCTTTTTTACTGGGGAGGGGGGGGGTATACAAGGCCCATCAGTATTAATAACACTATAGGCATTGTTGCATTGTCGGGCAGGCAGTTGAGAGAATTAGCCTATAAATAAAAATCCTAGCTACGCCACTGCAAAAGAGTTATTACTAAGACTGCTATGTAACAAACCCAATCAATGTGACGTTCAACATGCTTACATCCAAGTCTCATCTACTAATACATCTGTACTTCTAAAGAAACCCTCTGTTTTCGGAAAATCGGCTAATTAAAATTATGTCGTAGTTTCTATATTACTGATGTACTGAGAAGACAAAAAATATATTTTAAAAGTGTGCGTGCATTTTTGTTTATGAACTTTTTTAAACTAGTGAGTTAACATTACATAACGTTTGTCAAACATGACAATGACCTCTGTACATTATTTCGCCCCAATAAAATTGTAAAAAATGTAAAGTTTGCGCACATTGACTCGTAATAAAAATGAAATGAATCAGCTAAATATTATGAAAAAAAAATAATTTTATTGTTGCTGTTTATGTTATTATTTATTAATTAGATTACACATATTTTAATATGTACTTTTACTTTAAATATATGTCACCAAAACACAAAAACATTAAATAAAAAGATAGAGAGATAGCAACTGAAATACCCTAATATTAGATTATACCTTTCATGATGGTTCCTTTATGTTGTTGATTCATCTTTATTTTATGACCTGAAAAGAAATATGTATCGTTTAATAGATATCGCTGCAGTCTTATAAAGACAATGGCATCCACAAATCTTTGTTGTTTGTCTTACTAAGTTGTTTGTATTTATAGTACAGATTTCGTTTTTAGACTAATTCGGACTCTACAGCAGGGTTTCGCCTGGGTTTTATAATTTCATTATTGTTTTAAAAGACTTAAACAGTTAAAACGACATGTGCTTACTTTGAGATCGATACTCATTTCAATTATCAAAATAAATCGGTGGCCTAGAAATTGATTAATGTAAAACTGTTATTAACTTAAATGACAAGGACTACCCAGTTTACCAGTTTTTAAATGTAGCTTCTCTTGCTGTTCGTCCTGTTTTAATAAATTGTGGACAAAATAAACCGGACGCTGTTGGCAGTTATCTGTTTAAAATTATTACCTGATAAGTTTTTATTTCAGCTAATGAATTTTTAATACCCTGATAAACATTAGTTTGGTAAAAAAAAACAGGCATTTAATTTTCTATATTCGAAATGTTTTAACGCCTCATGCTTACAATTTGCTATACAATTAAACATTAAACTTATAAATAACCTATTATTTTATCTTCTGCTCCTTTATGCCCAGCATATTAAACCAAAATAAAATAAATAGAAGCATCCAATAGTAGTGTTGTAGAATTTGCAAGTTGCAACTACTTAAGGTAGATAATTTATTTAACCGAAAATGTAAAAAGAACAGAGTGCCTCATATCAAGGCGACGTTAAAAAGAAGTCACTGACGAGATTTTCGTTGCTATTGTTCTTTGTCCATACTTATGTTGTCTCGTAGTTTTGTACATTCGCCCTTGGCACTTGTCTAATATTTATATACCATTATTTATAAATAATAAAGCCTATAATTACAATTATATAGATACAATATATTGTTGCGTATATATTTATATTAAAATATATATACTTATATTAAACTATGTATATATTTATATTAAATATTACCCAGCATGTTATCAATAATAGCTGTTACCAATGTGCAACGTCAGTTCCGACTTACGTCACAAATATGTAAATAGATGATGATAATTCGTCAAGAAATAAAGGTATTTCATCCATAATCACTTACTACACTTAAACATTTGTAGAAAAAAAAAATCATTAATGAAAGTCCGAATATCGATAAAAAGTCCGAAAGCGAGGCTAATTCTTCGAAGAAATTATTCATTTACTGCGTCTCTAAAATGACGTAAGCAAAAAATTGATACCTATAGACTTTATTTTTATGATTCAGTAAGATTAAATTGTAAATTCCCGTTGTGAAATCATAAACTAAAAATAAAATATCATAAAATATCATGTTCAATTAGAATTCAATGTGAAGATTGTATTTGAAAATTGATATTTTAATTGCTTTGTTTTACTGAAAAAAAAAGTATTTAAAAAAGTTATTTAGTATTTCGACAAATAATGTTACATTGCAGTAGCGTAGCGAGGGAGGGGGGGGGGGGGGGCGGGGGGAGGGGAGGGGACATAAGTCCCCGGGCGCCGACCTTAGGGGGGGGGGCCAAAATGGGTTGGAAAAATAAATTGGAAGGTTGAAGGGGGTGCAAATTGAAATCTTGAGGGGGGTGCAAATCGAAAGTTTGAGGGGAGGAGGTGCAAAAATCGAAATCTTGAGGGGGGGGGGTGCAAATCGAAAAGAGTCGCTACGCCTCTGTTACATTGTAATTTATTTTCCTGGTAATAATCCTGCGATCAAATTAGTAAAAACTAAATTAAATAACAAGATTTAACTGTCAAATTGTTGCATTTTAGTCAAAATTTAATTAATGATATCTAAATCCAATAAACTTACCATCAGAACACAAATTCCAGACGATCGACAGGCAAAGATAACACTGCTTTTGTAGAACGGGATTTCCCCCAAGATCCTATTGGAAAAACCATTACTCTAGACTGACTCGTAAAAATGTGACCAATGAATGTAGGCTTACACATTTGCTTTGTAGTAGTGTGTAGTATTTTATTTCCGTATTCTCTGTTACACTTCAATGTGCTTTAACAATCGTGTGATTAGATTATTCAACAACTATTTAGTACGTTAAAAACTAGGCTGATGCATCTCTACTGCATGATTTAATACTATTTAAAACAATATTGGTTAAAAAATATTTTCTATTTGTGTTTTAAATTAAAGTAAATTTCCCTGAAAACAAATTGGATTAACTAGATGAAATAAATAATATAAAGAATCAGTAACAATGGTTTTTTTTAACTTCATTTAATTTTTTAATTTCCAAAAAGAACATGCAGTTGGATTCAAATCAAAATGAACTATTTAAAGGATTTTTTTAGAAATGGACATAACTCTTTCAAAGGAAAGAAGGCATTGTGTTAAGGTACAAATTACAAGAAAGGGTAATAGCCAGTGTTTCTTCCAGACTTTTCTCTCCGTGGGGGGGGGGGGGGGGGGGGGGGCACTGAAAATTTTCGGGGGGGGGGGCGGTAGACTTTTTGGGGGGGGGGGGCGGACACTGCGGACACTGTTAAAAGTATATATTTTCTATATAAATTACATAATTTCGTTCGGGGGGCGGTAAAAACTCGTAAATTTTTTAGTGCAATGTTATTCTGATCACAGAGCAGTAATGATGATTTATTTAACCACAAAATGGAACCCTCTACCACTGACAATGGAATGTCTTGACGAGTTGTTTAGGGGCGTTTAGGAGATTCTAATAGTTGTTGGCGAGATGTAGCTTTATATAAATAAATACAAAAATGAATAAATTATATATACATATATCTATAATTATAATATATAAATATAATCACACGTATACCACCAAGTAGTATCTAAAATA
>NW_026732185.1:0-82500 GCF_028476545.2 Physella acuta | reverse complement strand
GTGAAGATTTTTAAAAATTACTTTAATTAGGGATGTATTTAAATTAAAACTGATTTTTTAAGATCACAATTACGTGCTTAATTATTGTTATTTCGCCTAAGAGATTTTGTGGCTATTTTTTTTTAAATCTCAAAATGGCTTCTGTTGTCATAACGACAATAAATATATTTTTAAATATCCTTAATCTCATCCACGAACCAACATTAAGACTATTGTGCAAATATTATTTGATTTTATTGATTATATATTTTGCTATTATATATAAATTAAAAATTATCACGTAATTAAAAATATAGGTAGGTCTATATATTTAGTTCAGCGGACTGTATGATAATGGTTTTTATGGTTGTTATACAATTCAATGCTACATGCATAGTGTTATAAACGTTCTTTTAAAAAATTTCAGGGATCATTATGTTTGTATATGTTCAAATTAAGTTATTTTATTCAAAACAAATTATGAAAGAATATATTTTATATATACTTCCGTATTTATATCACAGTGTATCGTAAATGACAATATCTTAACAAAAATAACACAGTTCTATTTTTAAATCCGGTTTTATCCTAAGGAATGAATACTTTTTGTAATATATAATTAAACATATTTGTAAAGATTTCGTTTATAAAATGCAAACTTAATCTCGAAAATGTATGTTACCTTGATCGAGACCTGATAGGCAATAATACTTGGTTTTGCTAAAAATATTAAATATAACTGGATTTTCCCAGAATTGTCTTGCTTCCAAACAATGATATTTTCAAAGAAAACCGAAATTGACGATCTTGGTCAAGATCCTGACGGAATCGATGTGTACAGAAAGAAAATAAAACGAATAAAATAGTTGTTTTAATTTATTGAAACTTAGATATCATAAATATAATTTTAACATGTCAGAGGTTGTCAGTGTGTATTTTTTTAGAAAAAGAAAAAAAAATCAAAATTAACAAAGTTAAATTGGTAAAAATCTATTTTTAAAAAGTGCATATTTTAGGCACAGCTTGAAAGAAACAACATTTAGACTCACAATAGACACGAAATAGTTTCCCTAATTTTTGGAAAATCAAAGACAAGTTCCAAATGGAAATTTGATAGAACTTCTTTCCTTGGTTTACGAAAAAGAGGATAAATTATTTAAATAATGAAACAAAAACAAAAACATAAATTTAATTTTTTTAAAACTTAAGATATAATGTACAAAAGATAATGAAACACTTCTAAACAAAATTTATCCAAAAATTATCCAAACCACGTTCACTTTAACGAAAGTAATTTAATCATTTCGAAAAATGAAATAAAATTTGTTATGGTCAAACCCTCTATGGTCAAAGCACCTGTGGTCAAAGGTACTCGCACCCAAATAATTGCTAAATGAACATCTTTTAATTAAAACATGTGTTTCGTTTACTTTAATATACAATGAAATAAGGTTGCTTGATTGCAATCTATGTAGACCTTTTTACATTTAAAAAAACTTACAATATAATAATATATTCTCTACATCTCGTGTTTTTAATTAATTAATTATATTTTTTCACTTTTAAACTGATTTAGATAATTTATTTTTAAAAGTGGTTGATAATTATAAGAAATACGTTTTTATATACATCTACTACCCATTCCGATGGGACGGAGTGGTCTAGCGGTAGAGAGCTGGACCCGTAAGTCTCGAGTTCGAATCTGAGTCCAAGTTAGTAGACCTTCCCTGAGTCAACCCAACTCTGATGGGTACCTAAATCACGTTATGGAAAGTATAGGCGGCTGGGCATAGTGCTGACCACACTATCTCTTCATATGCCGAGGTCACAGAAACAAGTGAACTCTACTTCACTTGCCCTATAGACCGTCAGGTTTGAAAGGGAAACTTTACTACTACTTACTTACTACCCATTCTGCATTATTCTCTTAAATGGACATTTAAAACATCTTACAATATAATTATATTCTCTACATTTCGTATTTTTAATTAATTAATTATGTTTTTCACTTTTAAACTGATTTAGATATTAATTTATTTTTAAAAGTGGTTGATAATTATAGAAATACATTTTTATATACATCTACTACCAGAGGCGTAGCGATGGGGGGCGGATGGTACATATGTCCCCGGGCGCTGACCTTAGGGGGCGCTAAAATGGGTTGGAAAAACAAATTATAAATAGTTTGAGGGGGGTGCAAATCAAAAGTTTGAAGGGGGTGCTAATCGAAAGTTTGAGGGGGTGCAAATTGAAAATTTGCTCCCGAGGGAGGCGCCAAATTGAAAGTTTGTCCCCGGGCGCCGGGAAGGGTCGCTACGCCTCTGTCTACTACTCATTCTGCATTATTCTCTTAAATGGACTGTGCCGTGTGTGATCAAACCGCTGTAGTGAACAAATGTTTCGTCATTTTGTAAGATTGTCCTTCCTCCCTGATACTCCACCAGTAGCGTACGCAGGGGGGGGGAGCAGGGGGAGCGGCCGCTCCCCCTCTGGCCATTTTCAGCAAAGTGGCGCCTTTTTGGAAACTTTTTAAATTCAAAGTTTTAAACAATGATATTTGTTAAAAAAATATTTTTGGTCGGCACATCTATGTAAATCACAAGATTTCTTTTCATGCAGCAATTAAGCATTATTGTACTAGTCTAGTAGTGTCTACTTTTACAACACGTATTAACAGCTGCATCAGTTTGCCATTCTAAAAATAACCATTACGATGCATTGCAATGTTTAAAAAACCTCTAAGGTAGTACCACTTGGCAAGAGGGGTGTTAAGTTTAAGGCAACTGTATAATGTATTTGCTTACGAATAATTGAATTAGAAAATGTCATACATAAAACTTCACACATAATTACTTTATATATACAGTTTGAATCGTGTGATTAATTTTTAAAAAAAATACAATACAGAAACAGTTTGGGCGATAGTGATTACGATTACAAATTATATGAAACAGTTACAAACCCCCGTTCCCCATGGACCCCTCTGTAAACAAAAATGTCATCATACCACTGCTACTTATTTAAATCTATTTCTGTAAAATATATTTGTGTAATATATAATTGTGTAATATATATGTATGTTTAGAACAGTCATCTAAAAACTGACGCTATGTTCACTCTGAGTTGGTTATCGTCCCCTCCCCCCCTCCCCCCCCCCAACACACACACCTCACCACCACAATTGTGTAGAGCGACATTAATGTCACACCTAGGTATACACTGGGTTGGATAATTGACCTAAAGGGAACGGACAGTGGTGAGTGAAGTTGAACCCCCCCCCCCCCCAACTCACCCCGAACTGATCTGTTAAGTACATGTAGAGAACGCGTAATGATGTACCAAAGTACCATGCCGCCAGAAAACTCTGTGAATATTGTTTTTGCAATTACCAGTAAAAAGGTGTGTGATCAATACAGTGATCTAACCCATACCTATCACTATGTTAAAAAAAAGATCTTTAAAGAACACAAAGAAGCAGTAGTTAATTAAAATATTTGATCTGAACTGAATGACCGATATTTAGCTATATGTAGGCTGTTATTCCGAATGTTTTTCTATTGTATCGAAAAGCGTGCTTTTATACCATCTCTGATTTTACAAACTTTCATTATGCTGTAATACTTTAGCATTTATGAAAAAGATATATTAAATTCTGAATACAGACAAAAACATTTTGTAATCATAAATAGTCTTAAATAATTTCATTATATTCTAAAGTAATTATTTATTTGTTTTGACATTTATAATTAAATGTGTAGATATACAGGCCTACATATTTATATTAAGACAGTAATTATTTCCCCTATTTCACTTGTCTTAAATAATTTCCCAGGAACTATTATGTAAGAAATTTTGCTTACATAAATATATATATATATATATATATATATATATATATATATATATATATATATATATATATATATATATAATACATATATATAGAACGTGTTAAAAATTCGGCACCTTTTTTTGCTCTTTTCGCTCCCCCTACAACGAAAACCTGGATACGCCTCTGTACTCCTCGTACATGGTGTAGGACGCTGGTGGGCCCAAGTTTTCTAGTCGTAGTAGCTTCTCTTTAACCTGTACATAAATGTTAGGTTACTAAAACTTTATAAATTACATTATTACCACTTCTGAGAGAATTCACCGCACCGGATCTCTTGAATTCACAACTCCAGATACACAATCACATTTAATATACTTAAATCATACGGGCAGAGTTTCTTCCAGGCATCTCTTCGGGGGGGGGGGCCTAGCCCCCCCCCCCCCCCCCCCGAAAATTTTTTACCGCCCCCCCCCCCCCCCCCGAACGAATTGAAATTTATATAATTTATATAGAAAATATAAACTTTTAACAGTGTCCGCCCCCCCCCCCCCCCCGAAGAAAGTCTACCGCCCCCCCCCCCCCCCCCGAAAATTTCAAGTGCCCCTCCGGAGAAAAAAGTCTGGAAGAAACACTGCATACGGGTATATAGCGGGTAGCCATTATGGTTTCTACAGGAATTCCGGACAAGAATGAACATCAGGCCTTAATACTAGAAATACTTTGCTCTGCTTCTCTATCAAACAGCGTTTCTTTCAGACATTTCAATCAAAGTATATTTCTATTTTAAAAAATTTCTATTTCGCTCGGGGGGGGGGGCGAGAGAGAATGCAACTGTTACCAAAACGTACAACATCGCCTATAAATCGTATAGAGAAGTACATCGAGGTTAATAGTATACACCCTCTATAACTACTAACCTCTATGTACTCGTGGGGGGATGTAGTCTAAGAACTCGCGAGTTAAATATGGTTACAGTTGACACCATTATAAAAACTGAAACAGTAAGAAACTGTTCAGAGAATTTGCAAGCAGGCCTGGTCAGGAGTAAAAGGTACCATAATATATTTGCCTACTTGTGTTTTTATAGAAACATTCATTTTACCAGGCCTACTAACAAAAAAAAATGAATGATAAAATTATTTCTTTTTTTTTAAAGGAAATGACCAATTGTCATGGCAACCAACTTACCTTTATACATGTTAAGTCATCACCATTCGCAAATGAATGATAAAATTATTTCTTTTTTTTTAAAGGAAATGACCAATTGTCATGGCAACCAACTTACCTTTATACATGTTAAGTCATCAACATTCGCAAATGAATGATACAATTATTTCTTTTTTTTAAAGGAAATGACCAATTGTCATGGCAACCAACTTACCTTTATACATGTTAAGTCACAACCATTCGCATCTGTATAATCAATGTCTACTTGTTTAGGGCCAATACCGTTGGGGTAAACCACGTTTATCGTCACGCTGGGGTCACTGGCCTCTGTGTGAAAACAAAATGTTTACAGGCGTTTTATCCTTGCCTTATGGTTCAAATCAATTTTTTTTTTTTTTTTTTTTGGCTGGGTTTTTCTTATTTTTAGAAATTAGTGGACTAACCAACTCTAATGCGTTTCCGGCTTGAGCGTTTACGATTGCCCCAAGTCTACTCAACTCAAATGGAAACCTATTGACAGCATGTAAGAATATCCTGAATCTACCTAGGTCTATGCGCCGAAGTCATAATATTTATTAGCCCCACTTTTTCTCTTATTCTGAGAGTTAGATTCCCAACGTACTTTGTGTAATAAACGGAAGCAGAATGTAATTAAATTTTTGTTATTAAAAAATGTGATTTCAATGCTTTATTGTAAAAGTTTTCAATTATTAGTATTAAATGTAAACTTTAAAGATGTTACTGTGAAGAGGGGGGGGGGGGGAGAACCAACTACAAAATTTACAGATAAAAAAAGGGGGTTGATACCTTGAGGGTGCCGCACCGGGTGACACCCGACCTAGCGACGCCATTGTAGCTGGTTAAATGTGTGACTCACCTAGACTTGCTCCAGATTCCATGGCAACCTGAAAAGTAAACAAAACGCCATAATTATCGAATAACGTTGAATAATGGCTAGTCTATGTGATGAGAACTAATCGATATAAGCAAATATGGTCGCCTGAAGTATTGAATAAAGAATAAGCCTACATGGGGAAGGGGGAGGATGTATTCCTGTCAGTCAATGTTCCCAGACTTAATTTACCGGTCTGTTACGGCAGAAATTTGGTTATTATAGTCTCTCTCTATATTTTTTTAATTCAATCAATTGTTGGGATAATTATTTTTTGCCTTTTTTAAAGCTGGTGAGTATGTTTGTCGCTACTAGGAAAATAAATACCTTGACTTATAGTGATGGGTCTGTAAACAAGTCTTCAAACAAGCCACAACTAATCCTACTCCAACCAAGCTAAATCGTTACAACTATTGCGCCCCCCCCCCCCCAAATCAAAAATCTTTAACGCTATTGCACCACTTGTAAAGTTTACTGTATAGGAAGTATTGAAATCGTGCACACTTATTTATAAATGAGATTTTTTTTTTATAGTTTTCGACTTCTAACACATACAAGTACTGTAATTAAAGCAATTGCGTGTTCTTATAATAGTTTTAAATTACAGTAATAAACGTTTTTCTTAACCAATGTTATGCTCGATATTCTCAGCAATTAGGACAAATAAAATTTTCAAAAGACAAGTTTAGATCAAACATTAATCGCCCATTGTTAAAACTAGATTGGTCTCGTTGAAAAGTACGCAAAAATGTAAAAAAAAAACGAAAACACGGAATCGTCGTTTTCGGCGGCTATCATTTCGATGACGACGGTAAAAAAAAAAGTAGGCCAGGCGTAGCCTACTTGACTGTAATAAATGAAGTGGTTCTCCGAAAAAAAACTTAAATTTTTAAATTATTTTGGTAGTCTTAATATAGGGCCTTATTGTATTTTTATCAAGTAATATTGATAAGTGAAATGCTTTTGCAGTATTTAAATAAGTTCATTTATTTTGCTTATTACCTAAGTATACTTTATAGTGCTAGGAGCAGTGCAGTGTGAGTGTATGTAGGGGCTTACAGTGGCCTGTAGGCCGTAAACGTAGGCCTATACTTAACTATACTATAATAAATTAAATAATAATTTAATAGCAGGCCTACTGTTGAAAGCCATTTGTAAAAATGTTTCTTCAATCTACCATTTCATGTAATGAATGTAAATAAATTCTAAATTAAAACGAATGGTTGTGAGAGTTTAAAGTTAGATCAAGATCTGGGTTCTACAAACCTCTAAGTCAAGTAGCCCTCGCACAGTGCAAAAGCCAGCGGATAACGGGTTTTGCCGATTTTTCTTAAGAGGAAGTAGATTTTAGATCTTGGTAACCTGAATCGTGTTGCTAAGCTGCCAAACAAAAAAAAAACACAAAAAAAAAGCATCCCAATTCCCAATTTGTTTCAATCCCACCTTAGCTTTCTCTGGCATTAATTTTGCAACTTAAATTTTGTTTACAGCCAAATTCAACATTCCATTTTTCTTAATAATAAAGCAATAGAGCCTATACTTAATTTATAGTTTTAGGTATTGTGACATTATGTATGACTATAACTATATAAATAAATACTTTTATACTTATAGACTATAGTATTATTAATTATATAGATTATAATAGTATCTAGAATCTAGGCCTATTTTAAATTATAAAATTATGTTAACTTTAAAAAAAATAATTTAATTAATCCTAAAGAAAAAAATCAAAGTTCAAGGCTATTCAATGAGGCCATTGCTTACAACCTTAAATTACTTGCTAAAAAATAATTCACCTGAAAAAAAACTTGACTAAAATGAAAATATATAATAAGAAAATTAAGATAATAACATAATTGTTTTTAGATATTAATGAATTAAATTCCATACAAATAGTTCTGTATCGCTCTTCTTGCTTGTAATGAAATTTCTTTAAGCCATTCTTTTCATTCGGTAAGAATTATTTTTAGGTTAAAATTAGGTTTTAATCATCATGTGCCAATAACAAACTAGTTTAAAACAAAACATAATCATCATATGCCAATAACAAACTAGTTGAAAACAAAACATAATCATCATGTGCCAATAACAAACTAGTTTAAAACAAAACAAAAACTGTTTGAATAAAACTTTTATTTCTGTTTATTTCAATTTTTAAAAAATTATTCCTTATGTTAAATTAATTAAGATGAATCATGAATGTATTCAATTTTTTTAATACTGCAATCAGAACATTTATAAAAAAGAAATTTTCAATAAAAAGTATTTTAAGGTTAGAAAAATATAGAAGCATATATAGCACACTAACGAACAATAAGTCATAATTAAAAGAGAAACAACTTTTTTTTAATTACACATAACTCATTCATAAATGATTCAACCTTGATGTATTATTTAATGTGCTGGGCATTCTTTAGCAAAAATAATTGATAATATCTACTTTATTTATTTAACCAACTTTTAATGAGGTAAAAATTTATCAAAGCAATTAGCAAAATGTGTGACAGTACAATAATCTCTAAGCAACATGCAAACAAAGTAAAAAGCATTTGGAGAAACAGAGTGATTGTAATAAGATTTATTTTAGAAAGATAAACTTGAGCTAAAGATTTTGTTTATAAAAAAGATGTGTTAGAAGCTTTCAATCAAGTGAAATTAAAAAAAAATTAAAAATTAGACATTCAAAAATAATTTTGAATTATGGTTATATATCCCATCATGGATCAAGTTTCAGCTACATCAAGCTTATCAAAAGGTCCAAATCTATCTCTAACCTAACTCTAGTTCAGTTTTAACCTTTTAACTCAAAGGAATTCACATTTTTAAAACATTTTTATATAAATGTTTTTTTTTTATACTGAGGAAGCTACAAAAAATTTTTATTTTCATGTTCGTCCTTTAAGTTTTTTTGGCTTAAATATATAAAAACATGTTTGATAAAAAATTTCCTCTCTATTGAATAATTGTACATTAAGAAACATTCTATATCCTTTAATAGAAATTCTGCCCATCTTTTAAACAGATATCTGGTACACAAAAACACCAGTGTGACTAATAATCATTCTACTCCATTCATAATCAACACTACTGTTTTCAATCTTCCATGAAACCTCGACAGTTTAAACACTTTTTCTAGCAGACTTTCTTGTATTAATTTTTTCAGTAAAATATTACCAATCAATCTAACACTACAATCAATCCAATATAATAATATAAACATGCTGCCTATTCAATTCCTGAGAGGTTTCCAAGACTCTAAAGTAGCCTTTACAAGATCTGATGTGATTAAGTAGACCTTGCCAATTATTTGCTCAAACTAACATGGAAGTGTGGCATAAAGATCTGTTATGATCAAAGCAAGGACATCAGGTTTACCCTAATATTTCAGATTGAAATAAGAATGCTATGTTTAAAACCACTTTACATAACACTTAAACCTATAGAAAAAAACATTCTAAAAATGTCAGTTGTATACTTCTCTTATTTCTTACTGTTAAGAGTATAGAACTAACTTGAAGTCTTATTAGATATATTAAGATTTTTACCTGATCTGAATAAATTTATCTTGAAACATAATTTTAACTAAACAAAACATCCTTTAGTGATAGGTTTTAAAATTTTCTTCTTAAAATTGTCAAGACTATATAGAGAAATAAACTTTTTGTCTGGTTAGTTTAACCCAGAGGCACCCGGGTGAACTATCAATTCAATACATATATATATATATATATATATATATATATATATATATATATATATATATATATATATATATATATATATATATATATATATATATATATATATATATATATATATTACTAGGCATTCTATGGAATTAGAGTGCCTAAGCTTTCTAAATTCTATGCAAGGACAGATTTCTCACATTGCTAGTCTCAAAAGTTTACTTCTGGATGCCAATGTGTTCCATTTACATATGTGTATGCCTTAAAATATTTTGTATTGAATTGTCACTTAGCATCTGATATTAAGCTTAGTTCCTTGTCAAGTTTAAACCAGATTTTTGTATTGCATCTTTGAAATAATCTGGAATATCTCAAATATAGAATATTATAATATTTTATGATGTATTCAGGCGTAAATTTCAACTTCAAAGGTGTTGAATAACAATTTACTTGTGACACATTTTATATGTGTACGATCAGTTTCTTTTCTAGGTATCAAAAAATTTCCTACATCACATGGGCCCTCCCCACAAATTTGGGGGTCGCTATTGACAGGTCCACTGGTGGAATTTATTTTGATGTTTTACAATAAATGTGAAAAATAGTTGACACAGACTGCAAAGGCACATAATATTCTATTTTCATAAATAATTGGACTGTCTAGTTTACAAATGGAGGTCAAAATAAGATTTATTTAAATAAATTACTTTTAACCCCTTTTAGTGACCCCCCTAGAGTCAGCGCCTGGGTGGCTGTCCCGCCCGCCATCCTCGAGCTAAACCACAAATTTAACCCCTTCCTGTTCAGCATATATTTTCTGATTATTCCTTGGATAATTATTCTTCTACATTCTTACTTGTAATGTTGGAAGGTACTTTCTCCAACATTAGTATGCTTTTCTTTTTGGATTTGCTTTCATAGCCTTAGTTCAAACCAAGAACAAACTACAAGGCAGCAGTTGTTTGATTATGGAGTTGTCTTTCCTAGGTGAGTTGCTGTCCCCAGGTAACAAGCTTTACCTGCCCAATGGTCCAAACTCACAACTTAGGAATTATCAAATTTGCTTTCTCCTGTTATACAATCCAGCCCCCCCCCCCCCATTAGGGTAACTAAGAACAACTGTTTTCTAACACTAATCAAGTTAATTAAATCTATCAGACAATAATTCTGTTCATGTTGATATGTGTACAATCTAATATATCATTCATGTAATAAACCATCTCTTCATCGTCATTCATTTTCTGGAGCTCTCCATTTGGCAAGGCTATTTCCAAATACAATTCCTCTTCTGGAATATGAATGCCCCCCACCTGTTTCAGTTGCAGCTTGACCTAGAGAAGTAAAAAAAAATTGGTTGATGTATTACCGCACACGGTTAAACAGTCGAGCAACTTTCTATTTTTATAAAATGAAGTATTCTTGTGTATAAAAATGCTGTGTATTTCTTTACTATAATGTTATGCAAAGCCTGTTTTACTGAATTTTTGTGACAACTCTCTCTACATCCTTAACATAAACATTTTGCCATTTATAATCATACGAGCTAACCACATTCTATCATGCCGTATTAATTTACACTAGGATGCAAGTTATGTTTATGAATTGATAGACAAGAATGCTTGCCCTTCACCCTTCCACCGCTAAAATGCAAAGCCGGAAAAAAATGTAATGTTAACTGGGAGGCAGCAACATAGATGTGGGATTACCTTCTGATTTACACCATGTGACTGCACACAACATGAGTTTTATAAGGATCTTACAAATATTTTGTTTAAAGGTAGTCTTAATTTTCATATTTGGACTTAAGTCCATAGTACCTCACTCAACCCATCACAAATGTGTAGTCGACTCCACATCAGGAACAGTAAAGCAGCTAGGCATTGTGCTGACCACCTCATCCCTTAAGGTAAAATGCCCTGATCACAGAAATAGATGAACTCTACATCTACCCCATTAGCTACCTTATGGAAAAGTACTTTACTAGTAACTTCATTACCTCAACAGGATAGCCCCAGTACTATGAGAAATGGAATTCTAATTCTAAATAAGAAACACAACTTACATCTTTGACTCGTACATCATGTATTGATATTTGACACTTGGCTGTTGTGAAATCAGGAAAGTGAACTTCACACTCTACCCCGACCAACTCAGATTCTGAGAAATATATTCATTGATAATATGTAGATGTAATTCAACTTTAAATTATGTTTGTGTGATTGACTACTGGCAGTAACCAAAAAATAAATGCAGCATGCATAAATAAAACTAGAAAATGCATGAAATTACTTTCATTCTCAAAAGATTTTTTTTTTTTAAACCAGCTAAAATTATACTAAGTAACATTGTGTTGATGCAATGGAAAAAGTGAGTTATAGAAAAAAATGTAAACAAATGCATTTCCAACAAAAACCATGAGTATAAGGTACATAAAAAGTCGCCAGAAATTTGTACATGTGCAGATCTTCCAAGATACTAGTTTTTATCATGTAAACCACACAAAAAAATTTTTTTCCCCAAATTATTTTCTAACAAAAGGGTTTATGATTTACTGAGTAAATGTTTATGTTATATATTTTAAAGATTTTGTTTCCTACAAGAATGTTCAAAGTGATAATACATGTATTACCTTTTTTTCCATTGACTATCGTTCGAACTGGAGGTGTGTTGGTTTCATTTAATTCAGAATCTTCTTTTCCATTTGTAGTTATTTTTAATGATTTTAAATACATTTCATATATGGCTTCATTTTCTGTAAATGTCATCTTGTCTGTAATGGCTGACCACTGTCCAACTGTTAAGTGTTTACACAGACCATGAGGGTGTGAGGCTATGACAATATGTTGGTCATCTCTGGTTATTAAGTTTTTATGTGTTTCTAACTTTTCATATTCATCTAACCTATTTCTTAGTGTACCAATCAGGTCTTTATCTCCAGTCAAACACTGGAAAAAACAGGTATCCTCATCTATATTTCTGTCTCTCATACAAAATCCTGTTAAAGTTTTTATATGCTTGATATCCTCTTCATCATCATAAAAAAAATCAACAGTTGTATTTTTCACCTCCTCACAATCAAAAACCACATGGCAAGCTGTCAAGATAGTCACTATAGTCAAGCCATTTCCTTTATAATTGTTTACACAAAGACTACACAAGCAATCCAAATTTTCAAAAGCATTTGGTTGGTCTTGTATATCAGTCACTGTGCCGGTTCCAAACATTTTAACTTTTCTATTTCTTAATTTATAAAATGGATCATCTTGGTGTCGACCTGGGCTGATAAACGTAACCGTGATCCTCACAGTTAAATCACACAGGACATTAATACATTTTATCATTTTATCACTTCTGTAGCCTTTTGGAAGGTGATACTTCCCAAACTCTTTCTTCGGGATAAATACTTTGTGATCCCCTTTCTTTGTGCAGTGTTGAACCTTCAATATTCCTTTGTTAGTTTTTACTTCACTTGTACCTTCAAAATTTTCTAAAACAAAAAGAAAAAAATCATTCAGTTCAATTTATATATAAAATATAAATACATTTGATTAGCTGTATCTTTTAAAAATCCTCTGTATGCTAAAATTCCATTTTTGTTTTAAAATAGTAGCCTAATCAGATATCAAATATTAGTGTGCTACTTATTTCCCTTTTTGTACAACATTATTATTATTATAATAGATTTATATGGTAATAATAAAATAGTTGCGTAAAAGTATTATAAGAAATTCTTTTCTATAGAAAACATTGAGAGCATTATAATATTTGGAAAATTCAAGAATTATAGTCGTTGCACAACTCTTATTGTCAACACTTCAAAGGGTTTACAATATTTTAAGAACAAATGGCACATGTTCATTAATATATCTATTATTACATCTTAATGATGACTAGCTACTGTGATAAATATAAAGTATATACTATACTACTTATACTTTATTTTACCTATACTTCACTGCTCAAATAACTATATATGGAAGCAGCATATTTCAGAAGTAGAACACAATTGTTCTTTTATTTTTAAACATAATAATTCTACCAGTAGTTAGCTCTTAGTTACTAAAGTGGTTCTTACCTTGTATATTTAATTGAACATCTTGTATTGCAGGTTTTGAAAATGCCATATCCACATAATCAAGATGTTTTTATCTACACAATCAAACACATTGGATTAATATTAATGATATGCTCTCAATGGTATAGCTATACATTTCAGACAACTAAGTGAACTCTATTTAGCTGCTCAAGCAATATTAACTCATTTTAGAAATGGGCTGCTCAAGTTATGCCCTTATCTTAGATAACCTTATACTTGTACACGTTTAGTGATCTTCTATGTGTGGAGGAAATGTGTTAACTTATTTAAAATAATTATTAAGAAAATACTAAAAGATTTACTAGGTGGTCTTCTTACTTGGTAAAGGAAGTATTCACTACACTACTCATTTCACTAAACAGCTGTAGTGTGTTATTTTGGACTTGCATTTTTCTGGGGAAAAAACATAGAAGACAAATAACTGTAGTGCCTTTATTTATTTAATAATGACCGTCATTCTTTAATCTGAAATCGCTCAAACACTTGTTGGTCCCACAGTAACTTCATCAACTAGGACACTAAGCTTGCATTTTGAGTTAGATAGGCCTATATAATAGTACTCTCCCTATTTTTTGCACCTATAAAATTTAACCTGTGTGCCAATACAGTTTGAACTGTTCAATAACCAGCACATGAAATAATAGTTACAGAAAGGAATTGTTTATCCATTATAAATATAAATCTAGTATCAGATGAAATAATATATATTATTATTATGCTTATTTTATTAAAAAATACTTTTCTTAAAAATTTTACCATAAAAGTCACTTAAAAACATGATACTTCCTTAGAAGTAAAAAAAATGTAAAATAAATGTAAAATATTTTTAATAAAATAAGCTTAATAAAACTGAATAATATTATTTCATCTGATACTAGATTTTAAAGGGGATTAACAAACAATTCTATTAAAAATGTATGCAGGGATAATCCACCCAGTTGCCTAGGCCAATTTACCAAATATGTTGTGGTTTTATCAACATTTTGTTAATGCAAACCTTTTGACTGTATCTTCTTTTTTTACTAACCAGAATAGTGAGTGTGATTAGCACATGTGTTGGTGACATGAAAGGCAATTTCTAAGTTTTGCAAGCTTTTATTTAACTTGCTTTCTCTGTCGTCAGTCTGTCGTCAGTCTAGATCGAAATGATCGAGTACTTTCAACTGACAGATTCGGTTCAAAGTTGGCACATGGGTCAAGACATGAAGACAATGCAATCTGACATTAAATTTGACTTAATTGGATGCCTAATTAATTTTTTATGAATTAATTGCGATTGTGTCCATATTATTAGGCTGTCTTACCCAACTATTAGGCACTGTTAAACACGCATCATCACGTTCAATAGGCGCGCAATGGTTTTTAGTCATGCAACTCTATTGTAAATTTTTTTTAATTTGAAGTACTGAGAAAAAACTCATAAAAAAGTTTTTAAAAAAAGCTTTTATGTAATAATGCACTAAAAAGTAGAAAATAAATTATACACTATTATTTAATTAACTATAAAGAAATAATATTAGTAAAGGTATCCAATAGATACTAAAGTGACCCATGCTTTTATTTATAGATATTTAAATAGTAGTCTATAATTTATTTTCTACTTTTTAATGCAATATAACAATAAAAGCTTGTTATTAAAACGTTTTGTATGAATTTTTTATCAACTTACTTTTTTACTACTTGCTAACTAAAGTTGGTAAATAACACATTACTACAGATATTGAGGTACGCAAGTCTCTTCAATCCTCAGTATGAACATGTGTTTATTTTAACTTAACTTTACTTTTATGTGTCAGTTTTATGTTTGAAATCATTGTGGCTGTACAATCCACAATCCACTCATGTTTGAAACAATTTCCTTTAATTTAGATGTCTCAGCAGAATACACAACCATTTAGGTAAGCACACAAATTTTAACATAAATTCTTAAAATAGTATAATAAATATTTCTAAAATAAATATATTAAGGTTCTAATTTTAATAATTAGTCAAAGATTACACTACAATAAGTTGAAAACATGTTTGGTCCCTCTCATTTACTCTCGATAACAATATTTGACATACTTGCCCACTCAAGATATAGTCAATATTAGGCCAAGATATAGCCAATATCTTGCCAAGTATCACTACCAATGTTATTGTTAGGCCGAGGTTGGGCCAATTTGTAGCTAATATATTGGTAACCAATGTTTAGCCAATATTGGGCTTCAGGCCTCACCATTCACATAAAGACCTTGTTGTGAACAACTATGTAAAACACAATACATAAAGATTAATGTATATGTGCATGCTCCACACTAACTTAATAGTCTAACATACTACACAACTATTCATTACTATTAGGTTTTTTTATAAAGTGTGACTATGATGAGAATGCATACTTTAATACTAATTTTAGTAATTTTTGAGGCTCTGGTACTACCTGTGCATTAACTTAGAATAGGCTATTAATATTAATAACATAATTAGGCTATTAATTATAATAGGTCAAACTAAGACACCATCTTATGCCTACGTAATATTACATTATTATATTATATAGGCCTATATGACTATATATGTATATTCTATAATTTAAATAATTATGGACCTCCTATATTATCTATGTCCTATGAATGATAGCCTATTGACTATATTATCAAGTTATATTACATTACTTATTATTATTTATTAGGCCTACTAATCAGTGGCGTCGGCAAGAGGGGGGGGGGGGGGTTATAACCCCTCCCATGGACCCTAACCGTATATGTATAGATCCTATAAATATTTATGTATATATATATATATATATATATATATATATATATATATATATATATATATATATATATATATATATATATATATATATATATATAAAATTTTATACATAGGGAAAAATGTTTGAACCCCTCCCATGACCACTTCCTGGCAACACCACTGCTACTAATAATAAGTAGTCACTAGGCCTACTATTAGTATTACTCTATTACAAAAATAGAGCCTATAGCCTAATGTATTGACTTACTTTAGGCCTATTTCATCAGGCATTGGCTTATAATTTTAAAAAATATAGGCTAATTAAATAAGACACTACACATCAATAATTTAAATAAGCTAACGTCGGTTACCGTTAATGAATATTGTATTATAGTTTATAGGCCAGGCCTAATCTATAGACGTTTTTATTTATTATATATAAGTCATAATTTATAACTAATAGGCCTAATAATATAATAATATATAAATCTAGGCCTAGATCTAGATTCTATATTATGTCGACATATCGGAATTCTCCGAAATTAATCCTTAGGCTTAAAAATAAAATATACATTATTTCTATATTCTATAGTATATTATACTATTAGTATGACATGATAAATCAAAAGAGTATAAGCTGTATTTAACATAGGCCTATTAAATAGGTATTTATAACTTATAATAAATATTTTATTTACAATATTTAGTATTATTTTATTTAGAATCTAGGTCTTGAGTTTAGAATCTGGGTATCTAGATCTAACTTAGTTTACTTAGTCTAACCTAGTTATTATGCTACAACATACTAGGCTACACGCTAGCATCGACCCGTTTGCCAGAGAACCCAGACATTTTGTTGACCAAAATAACGTTTTTTTTTTGGGTTTTTTTTTTTTTTTTTGTAATCTATCGTGAAAAAAAAGGGACTCGTTGCAGTTTAATAATTCTTTCACATTTTTAAGAGGATTTATGTTTGAAAGTTACAAATATGTTTCAAAGTTTCGTTCATGTAAAATCTGCCTGTTTTTAAACAGTTGAAATTGTATTAAAACTTCTCAGTAATAATAGTAATGTAATATATATTCGAATAGCGATGTTTTCATCCGATGCAGTCAACCTCATTTAGTTTAGCAGCCATCTTGTTTTTTTTTATTTTTTGTTCTTTATTATTTGGTAACATTATACTAAAAATTCATTAAAAAAAACGTTTTACTAACAAGCTTTTATGTAATAATGCACTAAAAAGTAGAAAATAAATTATAGACTACTATTTAAATAACTATAAAGAAAAGCGTGGGTGTCTTCCTTAACATTAGTAAAGGTATCCAATAGATACTAAAGTGACCCACGCTTTTCTTTATTGTTATTTAAATAGTAGTCTATAATTTATTTTCTACTTTTTAGTGCATTATTACATAAAAGCTTGTTATTAAAACGTTTTTTATGAATTTTTTTTCAGTACTTTACATGTTTTATTTACAATAGAGTAACATGAATAAAAACCATTGCGCGCCTACTGAACGTGATGGCGCAGCCATTGAACGTGATGGCGCAGCTATTGAACGTGATGACGCGTGTGGTGTGATTGGATAGACATGCTTACTAATTCGGTCCAAATTTAATTAATTTATAAAAAATTAATTAGGCATCCAATTAAGCCAAATTTAATTTCAGATTGCATTGTCTTCATGTCTTGACCCACGTGCCAAGTGTGAACCGTATCGGTCAAGTAGAAGTGTCCGAATTTTCGCTCCGGCGTTTCGATCTAGACAGACTGACGAGGAAGTGAGTTAAATAAAAGCTTGTAAAAAAAATTCATAAAAAACGTTTTAATAACAAGCTTTTATGTACTAATGCACTAAAAAGTAGAAAATAAATTATACACTACTATTTAAATTACTATAAAGAAAAGCGTTGGTCACTTTAGTACCTATTGGATACCTTAACTAATATTTGAGAAGAGACCCACGCTTTTCTTTATAGTTATTTAAATAGTAGTCTATAATTTATTTTCTACTTTTTAGTGCATTCGTACATAAAAGCTTGTTATTAAAACGTTTTTATGATTTTTTTTAGTACTTTACATGTTTTTATTTACACTAGAGTTTCATGACTAAAAACCATTGCGCGCCGATTGAAACGTGATGACGCGCTATTGAACGTGATGACGCGTGTGGTGCGGTTCGATAGACATGCCTATTAATTCGGTCCAAATTTTAATTAATTCATAAAAAATTAATTAGGCATCCAATTAAGTCAAATTTAATTTCAGATTGCATTGTCTTCATGTCTTGACCCACGTGTCAAATGTGAATCGTATCGGTCAAGTAGAACTGTCCGAATTTTCACTCCTGCGTTTCGATCTAGACTGACGACAGACTGTCGACAGAGGAAGTGAGTTAAATAAAAGCTTGTAAAAATGGTTTTATTTAGATATTCAGAGGAAACCACTTAAATTTACAGATGGTCGCTTTTTATATAGCAAAACTTGCTCTCAAACACTGCTGACCTATATATATTGATAAAGATCTATTTAGACATTGCTTTTGGTTTATTATTTAACTATCTATTATATTTGAAACATTTTATATCACAGTATGAATATACTATATACGTGTATTAAAGCCATAATAATGAGTCACCTTTTTTCACATTAGGGGTTATCCATAAATGAGTCACGCTTTTTTTGGACGATTTTTTTTTACCTCCCCCCCCCTTCCCCACCTCTCCTCCGTCACACGTCGTCACAAAAAGCCAGACCCCCCTTCCCTAAAATGACGTTACACGTCAGCCTGCACCCCCCCCCCCCCACCCTTAAAATTGCTGTTGAAATTTTCTTAAAACATCGCGATATTTTTCCAAAATCTTGTCAGAGCTCTGTCAACAGAGTATTTTGATCAATTCCTATTACAATTTATTAAAACCCGTTTCTAAAACGCGAAATAACGGCTAAAACTCGTTTCCTAGCATTGCTTTTTTATACGGCAAAAAAGTGACGTCACACCATCTGAACCTCCCCCCCCCCCCTCCCCCTCATCACACAGCGTCACAAAATTACGGATTCCCCCCCCCCTACTAGTGTGACGTCATTTATGGAACACCTTTTACTAGCCTCGGTCGATTTTACGTAGGCCTACCTAGTGAATGCATTAAAAATATTTAAGTTAACGCTTAGTCCTAAACAGTTTTACTTTCGGATCTAGCAAACCAATTAATAAACAGTAAATACTACAAATTACATACTATTAATTAACTTAACTATTCGAAGTAACTGCTCGGAAAAAGATGTTTCGGCCGAAAATACGTAAACTCAATAGTCCTGCGCATCCGCAGTGACCTTAATACTAGCTGCGATAGGGTTAGGTTTCTGCGGTTTGTTTGTAAACACACGCATGCGTAGTACCATCGAAAAACATCGCCGCAAATGGAGGCGGTAGTTTCTCTTCATTGCGCATGCGTATCTTTTTCCAGCTAGAATCTACCTTAATTAACTATCGAAGTGTCTACTCGGAATAAGATTTTTCGGCAAAAGATAGTTCTGCGCATGCGCAGTGACCTATGGCTAGGGTTAGGGCTAGAATGAGGGTTAGGGGTTAGGGTTAGGGTTAGGGATAGGATTAGGGCTAGGGTTAGGGATAGGATTAGGGCTAGGGTTAGGGTTAGGGATAGGATTAGGGTTGGTATTAGGGTTCTGCGGTTGTAAACACACGCATGCGCAGTACCATCGAAAACATCGCCGCCAAGTCGTAGTTTCTCTCCATTGCGCATGCGTATCGCATGCGTATCTTATTCCGACTAGAATCGGCCATTAACTATTTGCAACTGCTTTAGTCACAATTATGCCTACACCGTTTTATAAATTTAGGCCAAATATTTAATAATTTTTGTAATAATTAAAATTTTAAGACTAACATGTAGATCTAAATAATTTCCTCGGTTCTTAAAATATCGTAGGGCCTATTTGTATACGTTACTTTGTGTTAGTCATTTAAAACTACATATAATTATTTAGTAAATATTTTTGAAGATTAGACTCATATTACTTAAATAGAGGACGTCTCGAGCAGGGGTATGTAATGTCTGGGACCAGTGTGAAAGACAGATAAAATATAGATTCTACATACATTAGGGCATATGTATATATATATATATATATATATATATATATATATATATATATATATATATATATATATATATATATATATATATAGGCCCATATGGGGGGCTATATAGCCTACCGTACTTTTTTTTTTTCAAAAAAGATATAGGTGCCGTTACTCGGTGATGGATTGCCTAACTTTTAACAAATTTATAATATAATAAATTAATAATAAACGTTTAAGTACAAGAAAAATAATAATGCTTTTTGTGACGGTACGCATCAGTACGTCGTACCGGCACCTTTTCAATGTGGGGAAAAAAATATTACTTGTCTTGTAATTTGTGTCGTGTTTTGTATTGTTTTGTATGATAAGTTGGTTTGTGCTGTATATTTCTGTTCTTTTGTTATCTTTAAACGGAGAACTTTTTACTTTCTTGTATATACGAAGTATAGAGAAAGTATTGTAATCGTGCACAAAAATCACTTGAAATTTTAACAATTTTCACCGTATTACACCTCAGTCCCTCATCACATCCGAAGTATAGAGGACTTATTTTAATCGGGCAAAAATTATGAATCCAGATTTATCAATATTAAGAGGTTTTATGCGTAATCCAGTCTGAAAAACTGGGCTTTGCAATTCTGTCCGTATGTCTGTGTGTCTGTCTGTCTGTGTGTGTGTCTGTGTGTAAACAAGATTACTTGAGTACCGTTACAGCTAGGTTGATGAAATTTCATATATAAGTATTTTATCAGAATCGTAGATCCTTATCAACTTTTGAGCGATTTCCGATAACCGGAAGTGGTACTTTTTCTACTTAGAATTTTTCAAAAGCCTATAAATTGAGTACTATTTCAGATAGATAAATGAAATTTCACATGTAAGTATAAGATCTAATTCTCTACCTTCTGTTAAATTTTGAGTAATTTCAGTTGACCGGAAGTAGTAATTTACGCTACTTCCGATTTCTCAAAAAACTAATGTAAATTTTTAAAGTACTAATAATATTGTGCACTATAATGCACTTTTTTTTATTTGGCGTTCACTTGGTGTGCAATTCTTTTGTCTACGAGATTTTATTCTATTTTTAAAACTGTAAGTATTTAAAATGGATTAAAAATCATGTCTATAGCCCGAGTTCCCATCCCCTGTTGTTTTATATAAGAATATTCGAGAAAGTTAAGGGGAGATCACTCCCGGTTTATTTCTACGAGATTTTATTCTATTTTAAAAAGTTTAAGTATTTAAAATGGATTAAAAATCATGTCTGTATCCCGATTTGCCATCCCCCGTAGTGTTATATTAGAATATTCGAAAAAGTTTAGGGGAGATCACTCCCGGTTTATGTAATGTATTTTACACCGTAGTGAAGCAATGACGTATAACTAATATAACACAGAACCAGTGGCGTATCTAGGGTGACACCATTTAGGGGGGGGGGGGACAATGCTTTTTGCCAGTTCCATTAATGATTAATTAATAGTCTTTTAGAAATTAATAATTATTACAAGAGGGTGAGGGTGACACAATGACGTATGCACGCTAACTATAGATAAAACAATGCTACATCCAAATGTATTATTAAAAGACTATAGATAAACATCGTTACTATTAAGACTACAGAAATGTATTTTTGGTCGGCAAAACTATGTAAATCACTTCCAAGATTTCTTTTCATGCAAAAATTAAGCATATAGTACTAGACTAGTGTTAAATCATGATACCATTTCTGGAGCGTCTACGTTTACAACATGTATCAACAGCTGTATTGGTTTGTAATTCTAAAATAAGCATTACGATGCATTGCGATGTTTAAAAGATACAACGGGTAGTACCACTTGACAAGAGGGGTGTTAAGTTAAAGTCCACTGTATAATTTATTTGGTTAAAAATTATTGAATTAGAAAATGTTTGCATAACTCTTCAAAAATAAATATTTATATATAAAGTTTGAATCCTGTAATTAATTTTAAAAATTACAATACATTTACTAGCACAACTAATGTGGCACCTCTATTTAAATTTACTTATGGGCGAACTGCGTAGCGGTGAGGAAATTTCGACAAGGTCAACATCGTCATCACGATCAAGTAGTAGTATTATAACAGTTTGGGCGATATTGATTACGATTACAAATTATATGAAACAGTAGAAACTTTATTTTAATTATTATTTTATTTTACTCTAGATCTAGATCTATGGTAAATTTGACTTAGGCTATATTTTGTATTTTAAAAAATGAACTTAAACCCACTTGCATAGTTAATTATCCGCTCAGCTGTTATATCATTTGTATTGCTTTCGAATAGTTAGTAATTATCAAAAGATAATCGCCCCATTTAAATTATTGGGTTATCAAACTAAATATATTGCGACCAAGACAACAGTGGCGCTTAGAATTAGTTTTGTTAAGAAGTTATTAAATGAAAAAAAAACCAGTAAAAGAAGAAATATTCAGGGTGTGAGAGGAAGAAATTTAAAGACATTTCAGAACGCTAACAAAGATCATCCAAATGTGCCAAACTGGAGACAAATTTTTCAAGCGGCACGCATTTCACTTCGAAAACAATAATATCAGAGGTCGAAGTGTCTGAAGATATATATATATATATATATATATATATATATATATATATATATATATATATATATATATATATATATATATATATGTATATGTATATGTATATGTATATGTATATGTATATGTATATGTATATGTATATGTATATGTATATGTATATGTATATGTATATGTATATGTATATGTATATGTATATGTATATGTATATGTATATGTATATGTATATGTATATGTATATGTATATGTATATGTATATGTATATGTATATGTATATGTATATGTATATTTATATATATAAATATATATATATATATATATATATATATATATATATATATATATATATATATATATATATATATATATATATATATGTATATGTATATGTATATGTATATGTATATGTATATGTATATGTATATGTATATGTATATGTATATGTATATGTATATGTATATGTATATGTATATATATATATATATATATATATATATATATATATATATATATATATATATATATATATATATATATATATAGTTACATATATATAGTGATAGTCGTCGAGACTCAAGACAAAAGGTTACTGTTCGAAGACATTTTAGAAGACATCCATTTAGAAGACGTTATATTTTACAGAACAGTGCCAGTCAAACTTGATGCTAAAATTGATACAAAATGTAATCCTGCAGATCCATTTTTTTTGTTATACATCCGTAACACCGGATCCAGTACGTGCATAGGCGTCGCGACTCGGGGCGGGGGTGCTGACCGCACCGAGTGACACCATTAATTTGGGTGACACCATCACGAAAATTTGCAAAATATATAGAAGAAATATGCATTTTACTAGTTCAATTAATAATTAATTAGAGTTAATCCACCTGTATTAATAACTGAAAATAACATCTTTACTATTACCTGTGCAAACTATAAAACTATCACCGAAGGAGGTAGGTGACAACAACTGCAAAATGTACAGAGGAAAAAAGATTTTGTTAAGTATTCTAAATACCTAGAGACCGACCTCACTGAGTACTTGCATTACTTGAGTTTGATCCTTGTCAACCAAGCGTATTGAAACCTGTCCACCTTCTATCGTATATTTCTGACTTTACCAAAGAGCAGCGCTGAGCAGAAAGATCCTTCAGCCGTCTTAAACTCCAAAAAAACATGCATGAACTATGAACGAAGACACGTTGTCCAGCTAAGCCCGGATTACGATTAATAAATGGCTATTCCATTCTGATGTGGATTTAAAAGACGTAATTGATCATTTAGCTAGAATGAGACCTCGACAAAATAGGATGTTGTGGTTCTATCAGCATACAACAAAATTGTTATCAAAAGTGTTTGCACAGGACATAGTAATTAATTTTGTTTCAATTTAATTTAAAATAAAGACCATTTTCTAAAAAAGTAATAAAAAATATCTGCATTTACGCGTCTTATGCATTCCATTTTTTTTACAATAGACATAGTGTTAAAGTAAAATTTACCATCCGAATTTTTAACTCGTTTATATATAAATATATATATATATATATATATATATATACACGTTTTAAAAATTCGGCGCCTTTTTTTTCTCTCTTCGCTCACCCTACACCGAAAACCTTGATACTCCTCTGAGCTGCATGTAAGGTATATTTAGGCTATATTTAATAGTTCTGTAAATTGCTTTTCCAATATTTTTTCAGGATAGCTTTGTTAATTTTATAGATGCTAAAATAGAGGGCTATTGATTCGCTCACCATCTTCAAGAAGGACTTGAATATCTTCACGAACAGAGATTAATTCAAAAAGATGGTAACACGTGTTAACCCGTTTACTGGTAAAAAAAAACTAAACATTTGAATACATTTTCTAAATAAGAAAGAAAAATAACTATAGCATTACTATTAAAGTGAATTGTCTTTAATCCTCCAAATAGTTTAAATAAAGGCATTAGCTAAAACTAAAATATGAATATTTTTAAAAAGCTGTTATTAAAACAATGTCAGATTTTAAAATTAAAACATAGTTTTTCATTTTTATCTGAATAAAAGAAATGTTACGCTGATAGATATTAACATAGATGCACAACCATTTTAAGGGCTTCAATTTCTTGAAACATAAAGATTGCTGCTTTTGGGATGTCTGAATTTCAAATTACTCTGACTTTCGCAGATTCACAACGGAAAAGGGCAATTACATTGGTGGTTGCAGAACTATTTCAGGGAGTACTTAACAACAATAAAGTGGATATAAGATGGTAATAAATATATGGACATAACGTTATTTTGCTAATATCTATAATGCGTAACTAAGAATATCTGATTTTCTAGACCCATTTCTATTTCTACTTTTTATATCAGCAGCGATGCCCGTACAATTTATCAGAAACCTACCAGGAGTATCCTATTTAATAACTCTGCATTGAAAATTACGTCAATGAGATTAATTTCAAATGAATTCGTACTATCAATTCCTAAAGATTTGGTACTAAGCTTCGAATACTTCTTGAAGCTTGCTTATATAGAATGCCGACGCCAAAACCTTTATTGCAATCAGGTGAGAGTAGCGGATGTTTTTAACGTATGTAGATCATTAACAATAATTTCTAGCTTGTATGTTTTTCAACTATTGACTGTATGTTATTTAATTATTGTAACGGAGTTGTTTTCTTAAAGACAAAACTTTGAACACGATTTACTGTGTTACACAATATTACTTTTTTTTGTTTTTTTAATGCTGTAATAATAAAAAATTAATTCCAACTCCAGTGAAGCAATCTAGACTAGATGGCCTAAAACAAAAATATAATAAGAGGTGTTTTAATATATAAAATCAGAGTATTATCTATATAAAAAATGGAGCAGGTAACACAACATGAAACACAGGAAGTATTATAATATGCTAAAGCAGTGGTTCTCAAATTGTGGGTCGCCACAGTCGCGAAGTGGGATCGCGAAGTGTTTTCTGGGGGGGGGGGGGGTCGCCAACTTGCTGACTAATCCAAAAAAGTATCTAACATAATTTCTTTTTTAAAAACTTTTTGTGTCTTGAAGTATGAATAATTTAATATATTTAAAAATAACTATCAAAGTAAGTGTAATATAGAAATGCTATTTTGTTAAAGTTTGTTGAAATTTCATTCATTAAAACAACGAAAGAGAGAGAGCGCGCGACTGTTTCAATTGATTTTATTTACTTTTCTTTTTGCACATACTTTATTCTGATTAAGCACTTTCCTGAGAAATGACGTGTTGGCGGCGAGCTTTTGTTTTCCGAGCTGATTTAAAAAAAAATTATTGAAGTTTTCAGAATATTATTTTTGTTATTAAAAAACAGTTAGTAAATGAAACATCGTACGTGATGAAGAATAAATTTTGAATGCCATCAAGCTTTCACCATTGTACGCTTTTCGACTTGATGCAATCAACAGACGTGAGTTCCTGCTCGCGGTTGTTTGTCTCCTTGAAATATATTCATTCAAATGAAATCAAAGAAGCATTTCTATTTGTAGTGAACAATAACTACTTCAAAAAGTGAAGATATTATGGAAAAATAAATACATTATTTGAAACTGGAAGATTAAAATAGGAAATCGGCTGTACAAATGGTGCACCATCTATGCTTGTGTCAAAATGGGGCTTTTAGAAAAAAAGTAAAAAGTCTAACTCCACAATCAAGGCGATTCTATTGCATGATTCACGTGTATGCCTTGGACAACAATGTCCCCACTCCTTTGCAATAGACAATTCAATTTAAAAGTTCGTAAATTATATTAAATCTGAAGCCCTAAACACCCGTCTTTTTAAAGAACTGTGCAAAGACATATATTTGGTTAGGAGATTTTTCTTTTCTACACTGACGTAGGCCTACGCTTCTTATCCAAAAGAAATGTTGCGAATTGTGTTTTTGAATTGAAAGATGCAGTTAAGTTGTTCTAGTAAGTGCAATGGAAACAAGACCTTTGTATATACTTTAACGACAAAAAGTGGTTGAAGAGAGTTGCATATCTAGCAGATGTATTCAAACACAAAATAGGCTGTACATAAGGATTCGGGGAAAATAAATGAATATTATTGCTATTCATGATAGTTTCGGGGTATTTTTCTTTAAGCTATGAAATTGTCGATAAAAATAATATTGGAAATACTGCGTTATATGGATTTAAATGTGAAATAACTAAGATCTTGATCCTCTTGAAAACGATCAGCTGCGTTTCTTCCCTGAGCTGAAAGAAGTACAAACTACGTCGACAAGTAGTCAATTCTCTGCTTTCTTTGATGTTTCCAGCATTCCCGATTATTTACTAGATGAATTTTTTGATTTGCGAAATGATTCCGCGGCACGTTCGTTGTTTAATGAAAACCTGCTCACACATATACCATTCACACGGTAAATGTGATATTGCTTGCATTTCGTATTTTAGTTCCCTTTGTTTTGAGTTTGGCGTTAAGAGAAACGCAATCGCCAAACTATACCAGAAATTCTTAGTTAGGTGTTTATTAATTTCATTATTAATATTGACATTTGAATAGTGTGGGGATCGCAACTCGAAAAAGTCTGGGAAACTACTGAAGGAAACAAAAACATATTTTTCCTTATAGCGACGGATGGGCAGAACGAGCTCTTTATCAGAACATATACAGAATGCTAGCCAGAGAGTTTTTATCCTTGGCTGCAGCTTTACATTGATTGCTGCTGATTCTGGTGACTGGTGACAGTATAATTAATACAGAAGACTTTACATGGCCAACAATCGCCACAAGACAATTAAACAGCTAAGAAATATACTGCGTGGCGTGTTTTCCTTATTACGTAAAAAATGTTTTATATTTTGCTTGTATTTTCTCGCTAAGATTTAAAAGAAGTCGGATCAAAACAGGTCTCTACTTGGATATGGAGCGAGCCAAAGAGATTTGTTGCAATTGGCAACGGCGTAACTATCACTGCTGATGTTTCTGGTGACAGCATAACTTTCTCAATAAATTTTACTAGACCGGATATCGTCACAGGAAAGAGTAAGTAAATTATATAATCTATTGAGAATTTTTAGGTAAAAAACTTTACACTGAATTAGTGTTTTAAAAAATCCAATTATTAAAAAATTTCTAAGCGTATATAATAAATGAAAAAAATTAAGCTGCTTATTTAAACATAATTGGTTTTACTATGCCCCGCAGATTCAGAGGAAGTCGGAATAGAATGTGAAATATTATACCCTGATGGTACAACAACACTCTACCCAGTATGGCAGATGGATCGATTGGTTAAACATGTGAGTAATTGAATTTGTGAACAATAAACTTTTTTTATTAAACATACAACATTAGTGTAATATAATTTTATTTATATTGAACCTTCTTACCTTAACCTGGAGGGTTTTGAAAAATAAAATTATAACAGCTAATTTTAATTTTGCTAAACAGACAAAACACGAGATTTTCATGCAGGGAGGACTACGAGATTTTCCAGAAGAAGATTTATACCTGGAGATAGAGTTACCTAACGATGAGATACAGGTGATGGACGACAATCGGATTCTTGGCTTTTACGCGGAGGATTTAACTCGGGCTATAAGAATTCACATGAAAGTAATACCACAACATATTGGCGGTTTTGTCATTAAGCAACAAATAGCCTTTAGTACAGGAGCAGTTAACTAGGCTAGGATTTTTAAGTATCAGGAAAGTTCTCAACATATTTTACTCACAAATTAATATTCAAAAACACTCACATTTATATACAATATCATAACACGAATTGAATATTTTATAAAGCTTTTATTGTGTAATAAAGGAACATAAAATATCCAATTGGCCTATAGCCTACACATTTTTTTAAAGATATTTTATTTTTGTGTATTAAAAATGGCTACAGGACATTACCCCCCCTGTCAATTATCTCCCCCGTACATTCCCCCCCCCCCCCGTATTAACCCCCCCCCCCCACCCCGGAGCAATAACCCCCTATCAACTACCCCCCTCCCCCCCAGGTATTACCCCCCCCCCCCTGACCCCCCTCCCCCCTCAAGTTAGAATCCTAACTAATTCAAATTCTATACCTGTATATTACCTTAATCCTAAACTTAAGAAAAAACCAAAACCTAAGCATTCACCTCCGCCTAAAACTTAACACAAAATCAAAACCAATACTAGACACTGTTTAAAGCCTAACACTAACCCTAGCAATAACCCTAACCCTGACCCTAATCCTAACCCTAAATCTAGCCCTAACCCTAGCCCTAGCCTTAACTCTAACCCTAACCCTAGTCCTAACCCTAGCTGTATCTTAAGCTATGTCCGTGGGGTAATGTCCTAAAGGGCGGGGGGTAATTGACAGGGGGATAATTGACAGGGGCTAAAGTCGGGGGGGGGGAAGCCCTGTTTCTATTACAAAAATATATATTCTATTAAGGTTATAACAATAGGTATTTTGATCTTTAGCTGTGCGAACTAGGATTAATTAGATTAGAATTTTTTTTTTTAAATACACCCATTTAAAAGTTGTAAGACAAAAATAAATGCTGAAGCTTTAAGAAATAGATATTTATAAATAAAGCGGAAATGATCTCTCCTAAACTTTCTGCTATATTCTTATAGTAGACCAATGACCCGTTGAGGGAGAATTACAAAGGGCGCTAATTTGATAATGTTTGTCTTTTTCTCTAAACCGAAACCATAGTCCAAAATCACCATCGTAACCTGAAACTTGACCGGAAACGAAAATGTCATTGAAAACTGTTTTTTATTCCGATTCGGCATTATAACTGGATGAGGAAATTTAGCCGGATACAGAAATTCAGGTAGAAAGGGGAGAAATGTAATTGAAAAGTGATTTTTATCCAGAATCGGAATTTTAATTTGATCTGGAATTATTACCACATAGATACGGAAATTTGGCCGAAAAAGAAATTTAGGTACGAAAGTTAACTGAAACGGAACTTTATTCGGAACTGGCATTTTAACTTTATCCGGACATTTAACCGAAAATAAAATTTTTTTAGCTGCAAACGATATGTAACGAGAAACGAATTAAAAAAAAAACGGAAACATAAATTTATCCCGAAACGGACATGTTAATCGGTAACGCAATTTAACTTAAATCTGAACTTTACCCAGAGATTCATAATTTAAACCTGAACCTAAAACTTAAGTGAAATCAGAACATTAAAATTCAACTGAAAACGGAACTTTTTTCGGAACCGGCATTATATCATGAACCGGAAATTTAACATAAAATAAAACCACTAATCTAATAGTTCAAACCTTAACAGTAATCCTAATACTAACGCTTGCTATTTATTTTACTTCTCTTGTATTATTGTATATATCTATAAACATTTTTAAAATTAGTCACTTAAGTTAGACTTTTATATTTTCGTCTCTATTATCAATAACGTCATTATTATTGTGTGTCGCTTTTGGCATTACATTTTTTATTCTATGTTTTATTCAACAATCAGTGACGCCATTCTATTTTCTGCATAGAAGCTTAATCTATATATTACCACAATTAATCTTGCAATCTTGATATACACGTAGTTACTGCACATTCATACTAAATATAGTCGTAGATCATACACATAAACCTTGCCCCAAAACTCTTTTTTTTTAACAAAGGTCGCATTCAGTTTTTTCAGACATCTTTTCCGCAGAGGAGAGGGGGGGGGGGGGGCTTTCCCGAAAAAAAACTGCATGCAAACAACTTTTAAGATTACACAAATAATTACAGATTACATAACTCTGCCAGGCCGTCAGATACATGTTTACAGAAAATATATTGAGTTATTTTATTTAGCCGCCGTAACAGAGTAAAATCAGGCCAAATATTAATTTGAATTTAATTATATCATTATTTAACAAATTTCATTGCTTAAAAGAAATGATTTATATCAAATAAAGGACTAAAATAGTTTAATGAAGAAACTCAACTATTTATTGTGTTTTTATATTTGTTTCTAGTTTATAGGTAGATCTAAACAGGTGCGGAACTACAGTGCCGCCAGACCCCGCAATGGGGGGGAGGGGACATGCCATTTAGGGGCCCAGAGCCGACCATGATAATTTTTTTTATAGTTAAAAAAAATAAATTTTCTTTCATTCTTGACTTGATGGTTGTTTTGTAAAAAAAATTACCGTTGCTGCGGTTGGATTATCTCTATTCTATAGACACCACCACTCGCTCTTGTATCTTCTTTTTCCCTTTGTTTTTAAACCATGGTGAAAGCCGAGTCCTCTTTCTCCTACAATCAAACTTATCAAAGATAAGCAAATGCTCAAACCACTTCCATGACTTATTTCCCTTTTTTTTAAAAAATAGTCAAATAGGGGTAATCATAAGCTCCTTTAATAGATTCGTACTAAACAAATTAAAAAGCAATTACTTCTCTTAATTATTATTTTTTTATAAGTAATTACAAAAGAATGATATTGTATAAAAAGGAAATGTATTAAATCAATAATATTTAAAACATTAATAATATAGATACAAAAAAAAACAACATAAAAATAAACATAACACGAGACACCATTACTTAAACAAAGCTTTCATGTTTTATATTATTTTGACCGACAAGGTGCTAAGAGGGCTTCTATCAAAAATTAATTAAAACTGATTTTCACACACAGTAAAAAAAATACATATACACTATACACAACTTTTACTAGTTCGCTCTATATATATACGGCATACATTAAAGCACATTAATTGGTCTCCATAACAACTCAATTTACTTGGATTCGAAGAGTCTTCACTACCGTTAATATAATTAAATCCCTTATAAGTGTTATCCTTTTCATTTTTGTACATATCCTTAGCTTCACCACGTTATTTGCCAATATTATATTCATAACCGTATCACTTGCATGTCGATTTTGTCGTTGTAAAACCTCTGAATGTTTCTACAGAATAATGCACTCACACACGTTATTGTAATTTTTATTGAAAATAAAAGTTTAAATTTAACCAAAAATTTTTTTTCACAAAACACACTAATGCACTTACACACATGACATGATGTTGAAATGTCTTTTAATTGATGTTTTTCAAATCTTGAACAGGCCAGTATTTTGTGATAGTACACACATATATATATATATATATATATATATATATATATATATATATATATATATATATATATATGGGGGGCCTAAAAAAATTTTGCGGGTGGCCCTTTTTTTCTAGTTCCGCCACTGGATCTAAATAAATATCTTTTATATTTAAATTAGAAACTATCAAGCATATCCTATTGAAAATTGATAGTAGTGTTGGATTCTAATAAAAATAGCAAACAGACGTATCGTTAAAGCTATATAGCCGACAAAATGAGTTAAACTTTTGAATGGACAACATGGTCTTCGGTTGAAGCCATGTTTGTTGTGAAAATAAGTAGCCTAAATAAAGCATTTGTTCTGAACTTTTATAATTGAGGGGGTATTAGAACAAATGAATAGGCCTATATCAATAATTATCGTCTTTGAATAAATATGTGTATAATATTTGGGGAAAAAAAGAACATTTTTCTCTACATAAATGCGTATTTTGCAGTTCTACACATAGTGCAGATACTCTCATTTAACGGAAAAAACAAATAAACATACACAAATATACAAACGTTTCAATTTTAGTAGATAGATTCATTAAATTTGTAAATTCAGCAGGTCAATTTTCAGGTGGATTCTGCTAGCTCTTGATATGTCATCCTTATAATAGTCCAACGACATTGCGTCATCCATCACCCGACATCGTCCATCGGGTAGCTCAATTTCAAGGTACATATCTTCTTCCCGACAGCGAGTCAATCCCCCAATCGCCATCAGCTCCGCCTTTTTCTGTATACAAACATGTATGAATATATTAGTTATTAATGAATATTCAATTAATATAAGTTACAATAAAGTCTTGTGTACCTTATTGCATTAAAAATAAGCAACTAAAGCCTTGGTAATTTGATGATCTCTTTTTTATATGCACAAACCTTCCAATATGCTCAATGTTTAAAGAAACGAAAATATCGTATTTTAAAGCATGTATCCGAGTATTATAACACGAATCGTGTTTTAATTTAAATGAATTTTTAAATTAAATAAAAGTATTTAGCAACAGCTTACGTCTTTAACGAAGCAGTACATCTGCCACATTGGATGCTGCAACACAGTACCTTTAGGGAACCAAACTTCACACTCAATCATGGGCATCTTTGCTAAAAATAAAAAAATATTTTTCTTTTGATAAATTTCTATATTAATAAATACAATCTTACAAACGTTACTTAGACATAAGGCCAGAAGACATTCATTTTCGAAAAACGTTCTTGCTCGAAATATGTTTTTAAATACGTATTTTTATTGCAACACCATTTAGGCCTACCTATCTATTCCGAACGTTTTCAACGCTATCTGTTATTCTTTTACTGCTAGCAAAACGTGGCACCGTCTTCCTATCTGCCACTGATACCACTGATATTATTGGCAGGTATAAGATAACTTAAATGCTCGTGATGGACCAGAATCGGAACCTGTTTTCTAGCTCTTGAACTGAAGGTAGTGTAGGGACATACAAATACAAGGGGACCTTGTTCTAATGTAAGCTATCATAAGAGCTGAAAGGGAACCCTGGATGGTTGGGCTCTAGGCTCACGACCCGGACTAGCAAAGCTCGATACAGATACGCCACACTGAGAACAGTTAGAAAATTATGTTCTTGAGAGACAAAGCCGAGAAGATGTGACATCGTCTGCAAACATTCGAGTGGCCAGAAACATCGGTACCTCGAAGGTATGGACCATGAAAGAAACAGGGAAGACAGCATCAGAGTCGGCCGGATTTGCAACAAATAAACATGCTGTATTGGGCATCAGCGAAGTACAGGGGAGCAAGATGCACAGACACAATTGTTGACAAAGAATCTATTCTTATAGTCTTGGCACAAAGTAAGCATTGCAGCTACAAAAAAAAGTAGGCTTTACGTTGCGCAGACAACTATAGAGGGCACTGGTAGAATAGGAACCACACAGCCCTAAGATAAGTGTATCATGATGAAGACGAAGAGAACAAAAAAAATATATAACAAACTACGAAAACGTCCTAAGTAACTGTAACAATTAATTACAAAGAAATAACATTACTTTCAGTGTATAGGCATTTTAGATTGGATGTAGAATACCCTTGATCTAGAGCTAGAATGCGAATCAGAAGGTTTCCGATTGTATAGATCCCGTACGTACAATCCACATCATAGGGGATCATTCACTAGAGTGGCACTAACAACTTAATAAAAATATAGATTGTGAAGAGGCCTCTGGCAATGTAGAGCGAAAGACCCGCTGGAATCTCGTACGACATTATGACATTCTATAAAAAAGTAGACTCGCCACTGCCCCTGGCGCCGGAATGGGTGACTACTCTACGCTTCTGAAAATTGTTATGATTTTTAAAGTTTGCAAATGGGAATGTATCTTCAACAACATTCATTAGAGATAATTCTGCAAAACAATCAGCGGTTGTTGTTTTTTTTTAAATTTACTTGTATTTTATGTATGTAACCTTTTACAACTTTAGCAAAAGCTTGGTTTTATTCTTTAAAAAGCACGCACAGCACTCTTACCTGAATCCGCAAATACAAATTGTAATAGTTGTGTTGCTGTTGGGCGTTCCTTTGGGTCTTTCTTACATGCAAGTTGCATAAAGCGTTTAAAACATGAAGACAAATGCTCAGGAAAGGTTAACTCGAGTGTATTTTGGTATGCTTTAGACAATATCAGGCGTTGTGGGATCTCATTAAATGGAATTTTCCCAGTAATCATTTGATAAACAGTACATCCCAGACTCCTGTTAAAGAACAATATCTAGGTAGAAATAGGTTTGAAAATGAATACTTTTAACATTTATCAATTTATACCACTAAAGTGTTTAAAAAACGTATCTATTACCATATATCGACTTTTGTGGTGTGTGGAACATCAAGAAATAGTTCCGGTGCCATCCAATTTATTGTCCCTACTTCTTGTGCAGTGGCACATGATAATGTGCTTAAAATTTTACAAACGCCAAAATCAGCAATCTTTATGTTTTGATCATCTTCCATCAAAATGTTGGAACCTATAAAAGTGTATTTATGATGTTCAAGGTCGAAAACGTTTTCAAATTACTCTGTCTTACTCGGTATAACTTTTGGGTTAACGAGAAAAATGGCCCGTTGAGGAAGGATACAACGGGCGCTAGGTTGATAGTGCTGTCTATTTTCTCTAAACTAAAACCAAAATCACCACCTCAATTTAATTTAACCGGAAACGAAAAATGACATTGAAAACGGATTTCTATCCAGAATCGGTACTTTAATTTATACAAAATATAGTCATAGGCACATCCCTAAACCATGCACCTAATCTCATTCATGACAAAAGTTGCATTTAGAGTTTCTTTCAGGCAACTCTACTTGGGAGGAGGTGGCTTCCCCCCCCCCCCCCCCCCCCACACACACACCCCAAAATATGTCTACCGTCCCATTTAACGAAATATAATTATATACTTTTTCCAGTGTCCGCCCCCTCCCAGAAAATTCTACCCCGCCCCCAAAAAAATTCAAGTACCCCAAAGTACCCCACCCCTTGCCGGGGAGGAAAAAGCCTGAAAGAAATGCTGGTCGCATTTGCAGATCATACAAACTAAAGGAAGAATCTGTGCGGGGCTTCGTCCCTACCGGAAGAGATGCATGAAAAAAATTGTGCACGCTAAACACTTTTTAGATTAGAAAAAGTTCCCCCCTCCGGGAAGGAAAAAGTCTGAAAGAAACACTGGTGTCGCGCTAAGCCACTACCCGAAGAATTGATGAAAGAAACTCTGCACGCAAACCCCTTTTTAGATTAGACACATGAATTAGGCTTTAATTTTATTATAGAGTATCGATGACGACATTTCTTTTGAGTTGGGGGGGGGGGAGGGGTCGGCTTCGCCCCTTTCCGAAGAATTGTATGAAAGAAACTCTTCACGCAAACCACTTTTAAGATTAGACAAAATTGGCTTTTTAATTCAATGTTTACTCGAGAATCAATGACGTCATATTACTGTGTGCACTCTCCGGCTTGAGATTATTTTTTACTATATGCTAAATGTGACGTCATATTTCAATTCCGTATTACTCTGAAAGTTTTTATTTTGCTTGTGTTTTCTCTAGAGTGTTCTTGTCAGATACATAGACAGATAGATACACAGACAGCGAAACTATTAGTATTAAGAAACTATTAGTATTAATAATGTGAAAACCAGACATTTGTAAATTTAAAATTTTGTTGTATTTGTTTAAAAAAGTTCACTCTAAACCGGGGGCAAAAATCTATAGGACAATCAAACTACGTAGGTCCTACAAGAATTAGGCATATTGTGTCTTAAGTGGATGACCCATATTATTGTTTTACTGTAAGAGGAAGGACTAACTTTATGTTTAAAACGTTAAATATCTATACTTCATTTTAAACTAAAAATACTCGATATTTTTTAATAGCTTTAAAAGTGTATATACAATATACCTTTAATATCCCTGTGTATTATTTTTTTACGATGAAGATATTCCAAGCCTTCAAGTATTTGACCTGTAAATGATGCGGTTTCTTTTTCTGATAGGTGTCCAGCGTCTTTAGAACATATGAATTTAGAAAGGGTTCCCTGTAGAAAATATCTCAATTTGAAATAAACATGCTGGTAATTTCTTATTTTAGTAACTAGTTACAAATCACATACGGGGTGCAGAGGCGTAGCGAGGGGGGGGGGCGGGAGGTGCATATGTCCCCGGGCGCCGAACCTAGGGGGCGCCAAAATTGCTTGGAAAAAAATTAAATGCTCATTTTAGCTGCCCTTTTGCATTATAAATATATAAAAAAATATATGGGGGGGGGGGGGCGCCAAATTGAATGTTTGTCCCCGGGCGCCGGGAAGAGTCGCTAAGCCTCTGACGTGGTGCAAACAGCTACAAATGTTAATTATTTTGTTTGCGTTTTAATGAGTTTTTTTCTAAACTTAATTTTCGTAGTTATTTCGGATTCTCAAATAGCATCTGACAAGTTCAGCATCTAGCCTGCTCTTGTGGCCTAAAGCCCTGTGACACTGTTTTTACTGATACCTAACGATTATCTGGCACAAAATATACAGGAACTTCGTGCAGGTGGGGTTCGTCAGCCTAGTAAGGTCTAGTATTGCAAATCATCTACAAGATGTGCCCTTCTGATTTTAAATTTAAATATCCGCCGCCTTGCGGTAAAATAACTGCCCTAGTAAACCTGGTAGAAAATCAGGAGTGAAACCCGTAGGCGATAGGAGTATCATCTCTTGTCTTCTTCGACAGTTTCTAAGTTGATGTCAAACATAATGCCTAGCATTCATTTGGACTGTACGGGCAAGTTCTAGAGAGGGATCATGACGCATGGACTATCCACGATATCCTTATTTGACGCCCTGGTACTCGTCCCGGTGAGGAAAATCTGATGCAGTTACAAAGCAGCTAAAAAAAAAAAACACTGGCGGCAACAAGACCTAAGGGGCGAAACCTACTATATTATAGGGGTGTCTGCAAACGAAACATGAAGCAAGACTGAACATTGTAGAGCCAGGTCGTGAGGACCGGCATCCTCTTCGATAAAGGGAAAAGGGGCGCTGAAGCCTCTGAGAGGAGAAGAAGGAAAACATCTGCACACATTGTGTAGTTTTTATTATTTATTTATTTATTTATCTATCGTAATGCCCAGGCCTTGCACTGGCATTTGAGATAAACACATCCGTAAAAGGCCGTGACTTATGTGTTGATAATTGCAGCAAATACCCTGCGCTTTACGGTGTTAGGGAATATCTACAATTTTCATTTAAAGGTCTATATGTAAATATGGACTTTTGAGAAAATATAAACACAATCGCAAACTTAAACGCAAACTTAAAAGGGAATATAAACATAAACATAAACGCAAACTTAAACGGAAACATAAACGGAACCATTAATACAAACATAATCACTCACACATATAAGAACGCAAACGGAAACATAATTGCAAACATAAAAGCAAATAATGATGCTACCAGAAACATAAACAAAAACAAAAATATAATGAGGACGTTTAGGAACGGCTTCTATACTATATTGATTAAAACAATAATTAATTAACAGTACTATTTAAGTATAAAATAAATAAATTAATGTGATATTTAAAATTAGCTTTGTTTTACCTACTACAACGCACTTTATCAATGCATGAAGATTATATAATTCTTTTCCAGCATTAAAACTAACTAAAAAATTTTGTGAGTCACGAATTTCGATCAAGGGAAATAATTTGTACACTTGTTAGATAAAATTATAATTCTTCTGAAGGATAATACATATAATTTGATTTTGTTCTTTGCATTTTACGACGAATACAAAGTAAAGTTGAAAAATGAACACGTATTTTGGAAATGATAAATATTCATACATTAATTTACACATGAAAAATGTTAGATAATTTTTGATCAAGTGGAGAATGTTACTACATGCATGTCTCTCACAAACATAAAAACAATTTCTGATAAACAGAGTGCATTTGAGCATATAGTATTAAGTGATTAAGTTTTTAGTTAAATGGGTGAAATACCTTTTCCATGTAAGGTATAAACAGGGATAGGAGTCCACTTGTTCTACTGTAGCCAAGATAAGCTACTATTTTTGGATGCTTTAAAGTTCTCAGGGCTAATATTTCAACATCAAGCTGATTCTATATTGGATGTAAGAATTTTTGTAATATTACGACTCTACTATCTTCTTCATATATTACTTATCTTAATATAGCAAATTATATATTCTCTAAACTTTTTACGTCCTTTTGGAGATTAAATTCTAGTTTTAGTTTTAATCTCACTCAAATAAAACTAAGAGACTAGATATATTTTTCTCTTACCCTTTGATCTCTACCAACATCATCTGAAATTGTAGCTTGTTTTGCGACACACCTTATTTCCATAAGATGGTTGGTATCGATTACATGAGAAACAATTGTAATTCTACTAGAAAATACGATCTCACCCCGTTTCCAATTAGTTGGCTGCTGTTGGCCATCTGTATCAAACACAAAGTCAAAATAAAATAACAAATTTATGTAGAAATTAGAAAAAAACAACACTTTTTTTTTAATTTTCTGCGGACTAAGGACCGCAAAATACTTTATTATGGAGGAAAATATGATGTATGTAAGTTAATAGCTTCTAATAGACCATACATTTAAAACCCTCGGGAAAAAAAGGGATTAGCATCCAGAAGAAAAAAAGAATTGCGCACCAAATGAATGCAAACAATTTGTGTATAACAGAGCGGAAAATTAGGACTTATAAGTGAAACATTGATTGATTTTTTTTTTAAAATGTTTTTTAAACATCTAATAAAGTAACATTTTATGTACAATGCATTGTCATCGAGTCTACACCTACGTGAACCTTTTCAAAGAAATCGGTCTGTTAAGGTGGTCGAAAATTTTCTCGAAAGTAAAAATATACAGAGGAATCATGTTATGTAAATTGTTAATTGTTATGGTTCTTTCAGAAATCGAAAATAGCTTAAAATACTACTTCCGTTCAATGGAATATCTCTGAAACTGACAAAACTATTGATAAATATTTTAAATTTATGTATGAATTTTCGTCCACCAAATTAAAACGGGACTCAATACATCGATATTTTATAAATAAATTACCACTTACGGATAGAAAGGTCACTAATAAATTGAAAGTAATATAAGTTAAAAATATTATATTTTGTCTGGAATATTTTATCTCAGCTCATTTGTCCTGATATCATTTGTCTTGAACTCAATTTATCGTGTTCACACGGAAATAAAGTAGGCTACCGTTCCAGTTAACGGAAATCGTTCAAACGTTGATAGAAACCTACGCATACAATGTATACTTATGAGTGAGATTTCAAACAACTACCTTAAAAAGCACTATAGTTATTGGCTTTTAAGTAACAAGAAGTTGAGTAAGTACCACTCCCGATTACCTGAAATCGCTCACAAGTTTGAAAGAAAAATACAAATTCAATATAATACTTATATATGAAATGCCATCAATCAAACTGAAACGGTAATTAAGATATAGTTTTTACACACACACACACACACACATACTCACAAAAAGACAAGAAATTACCTCCAAAAAAGCATCCATCGTAGGTGTCTGAAGTAGCCATACTATGTAGGCATAAAAAGATATTTGACATTAAGTGACAAATTAAAATATCTGAGGTCAATATAGTGTTTTCATCTATAAAATTCTGCTTGTATTTTGAGTTTGAAAGGAATTTAGTTTGAGACATAGACCAGAGTTTCTTTCGGGCAGTAGCGTAGCGAGGGGGGGGGGGACACATATCCCCGGGCGCCGACCTTAGGGGGCGCTAAAATGGGTTGGAAAAATAAACTGAAAGGTTGAGGGGGGTGCAAATGGAAAGTTTGTGGGGGGGGGGGTGCAAATCGAAATCTCTAGGGGGGGGGGGGTGCAAATCAAAAAGTTTGTCCCCGGACGTCGGGAAGTGTCGCTACGCCTCTGCTTACGGGCATATCTTCGAGGTGGGGAGGGGGGGGCACATCAGTGTCGCTACACATTTTATATTTTCAAACTACAAATTTCAAATACTTTACTTTGTTAAACTCTTTTTAGAGATGCCGTATTTTCCGACGAATAAAACGACCAATTGAGTCAGAAGATAGAGACGGGAGGTACGATCCTCACCGGGTTTCACCAAATAGAAAATTATTAAAATTTAATGTCGATCCAATGTTTCATCGTGTTAAAATAATAAAATAGAAGAGGATAATGGTGACACCACATGAACATTTTAAAATATTGAAGGGGATGGAGTGACATTCGACCTAGTGACGACACGACGATTGTGCGAATAAGACAAACTAAAAAATTTACGGTTAAAATATTGAGCCGGAGATATTATATATATATATATATATATATATATATATATATATATATATATATATATATATATATATATATATATATATAGTTTAAACAAATATATAGTTTTAAACAAATGCTGCCAACGCCAATCTAAGGAACAAAGGGTATCACCAGCTGGTCGTGGTACATTTAACAGCAAAATCAGTTTGGTGGAAACAACTCATAAACTAGAAAAAATTGTATTATTCAAGAAAAACATAATTCCTTTCATTAAGCAACCGCGTGTAAATATGAAACGATGACAAAGGAATTACTGAAATCTTTTTATACGCGTGTTATTCTGTTGAAAACGTTTAATTTTAAGTATAGTAATTTTTTCTAAGTAGAATAATGAGTATTTTTTTTACATTTGACGGCCCCTCAAAACTGGTAGCCCGATTAGCCCAAAACCTCCACCCTTCATCTTCCTTTATCCGTTTTAACTCTTCCAGATATTCCCGTTTTTTTTTTTTTTGTGTGTTTTGTTTTGAGGGGGTGGTTGCAGTCTAGATGAGGTGTTGTCGATAACATTTTTAAACGTATGAACTAAAATACATTTGTGGTCACTCGCTGTCAATTTTTAACTATTAGTCCTTTTGAAACGGCAAATAATTTTACCTGCGTTCTATTTGCGACATCTAGGCCTGTGCAAAAATATTATTCATTTGCCACGCTAGGAAATTAGGCTTTATGTCCCGAGAATTTTCTTCCTTTATGAAGCAGCATCTCGTAATTAATAATATAAAATAAAGCGGGAGTGATCTCCCCTAATTTTTCTCAAATATTCTTATACAACACTACAGGTGATGGCAACTCTGCATAAAGACATGATTTCTAATCAATTTTAAATACTCAAAATTTAAAAAAATAAAATAGAATCTCGTTGAAAAAAGAATTGCGCACCAAGTGAATAGCGAACAATGTGTGTATAATAGTGCGGAAAACTAGTACTTTAAATTCAACATTTGACAAAAAACAGAGAATTAGATTTTGTCACTTAAAATGTGAAATTTCTTCTATCTGTCAGAAACATTACTCAAGTTATAGGCCTTTGAAAACTGAAAGTAGAATAAGTTCCTCTTCAGATTACCGAAATAGCGGAAAAGTTGTTACATAACTACAACTTTGATATAATACTTATACACGAAATTTTATCAAACTAGCTGTGAAGGCACTGAAGTTATCGTGTTCACAGTCATGTACACATACACACATGAACACACAGACATACGGACAAAGCTGCAAACTAAGAGTTGTAACACGTCGAGATTTTCATTTTTTTTTTTGCACGATTACAATTATTTCTCTATATTTTGCTTTCGAGAAAGTAATTTCTAACATTACAATAATTTAACACGACGTGGCATCAATGTGCAAATATTTAAGCAAATGCAATTTTTTAAAATAAATTATAAAAAGTATAATCAGATAAAGATGCTATTGAAGTTTTCTATAAATAGATTAACGGAATTTCCATAATCTACTTATTTTATGCACATTGTACAAAACAAAAGTACAAAATAAAGATGCTTTTAAAAAATCAGCATTAGCTCAAAAGTATAACAGTTTACATTTAATATCTAGTCTCGTTTTTAAATCATATAAATTTAAAGAATACTAGTCAGATTTAAAAAAAAAAAAAAAAAAGATTGCGCTGACAAATTATTCCGCCAGGTAAAATCTGACTTTTTTTATTACCTATCTCTACATAACATAAAATGCAGAGCAAAATACATGTATAATTATATCTATATTAGAATAAAAATTGATATACAAATTATACGCCGATTAGTTTAGTCTTAAAAAGAAAGACAGATTCACCTGCTGTCATACGAATGCCAGTATGATTGATTCTACATACCCGTGATTACCCAAGTTTGGAATTCCCAAAATGAGATGTCAAATGGTTTTAAAATAGAACTACAAATCCTATATTGATGATCTCACGGTGGCGAAGGCAGGATATATACTTATTTATATACATATAAAGACCATATATATATAATTTATTTATTTATATATAGGTATATACTTTTATATATGTGTGTATAATTTTATATATATATATATATATATATATATATATATATATATATATATATATATATATATATATATATATATATATATATATATACTAGCCGTCCCGGCCAGGCCCTGCTCTGGCTTCTGTGAAAAACCTTTCTGTTAAAGACCATTACCTGTGTGTTTAGTAATCATCATAAACCCGGCATTGCCCACCCAAACCACAACCAACCAAAACCAAAACAACAAAACGCAAACATAACGCTAACACAATTACAAATACAAACGAAAACAAAAACTTAACAACAAACACAACCACACCCACAAACACCAATACAAACACAAAGAAAAAACAAACAAAAAAGCAAACGAAAACAAACACCTAACAACAAACCCAACCACAAACACCAATACCAACAAAAAAAAAATCAACGAAAAAAGCAAACGAAAACAAACCAAATCCAAACGCAAAACCAACCAAAAACACAAATACAAACCCAAACAAAAAAAAAACACAAGCAAAAACGAAAAAAGAAAGAACAAAAACGAACCAAATTAAAACGCAACCACTAACGCAAACCCACCTAAACACAAAGAAAACACTAACGCGAACATAAACGCCCGGGGCGGAATCACCTGTTTTAGCTTAATGAACGACTATAGTACCCCAACTTATTCACAGTCTTTTGCACTCACTTAAACGAACGCGCCTGTTTCAATTTAATAAACAATTTTAATACTCCAAGCTTATCCGTAAAATACCTACAACATTTGCACTTGATCAATCCCCGCTAATTATGTAATTTTTTTTTTTTCCCAACACCAAAACAAAGTAATTAAAAAGTAAATTATTTTCGACTAATGCAATGGTTTTATAAAGGGAAGTAATTTTGTTTTCCTAATTTATCAAAGGGAAGTAAGTGCTATAGGACTAAATAAAGACATAATTAGAATTTTTGTAAAAGATGATATTTTTTTTAAACTTGTGTTTAATGAACATGCCGACAATTATTACTGTAATTTGAAAAATGAAAATGATTTCCCAACACTTTCAATGGTAATTTTTTAGCTCATAAATTTAGACAAATGCGCACGATAATTTTCTAACACTTAAATTCGTACAATTCCAACGACATACAAATGCATTACATACAGAACTGAGCTTTATATATTAGATATATATATATATATATATATATATATATATATATATATATATATATATATATATATTCTAAAACGTTTTTGAGAACGTAAAAGCATGGTTATATATAAAAGCTATTTTGAGACTGAAAGCAATGAATGTGCAAATGGTTATAATTTAACATTGGGCAGTTTTCATTTTTCGAAACTACGGGGGCGGGGGACGGGTGTATTTAAATCTTCATAATTAATACCATCTGGCTACTCAAGTTAAATTTCTAAATATACTATTCGAACGATATTTTCTCTTCTTCTTCTTCTTCGTTCTTAATTATTAGTGTTGAAGGGGATCGGGATTTATCTGCCAGTCTTTGTTCAAATTTATCAACCATGAGCTTTTTGCCGACTCGACCACGCCTCCAACACAATTAAGCGTTACGTGTCAACTGGTTATGCGCCATTGAGGCCATTGACTCCGATTTCAGCCTGCTTTTCTTTTTGGATGTGCTTCCATAGCCTTTGTCCAACCAAGAACAAACTACAAGGCACAGTTGTTTAATTTTGGAGTTGTCTCTCCTAGAAGAGTGGCTGTCCCCAGCTAACGAGCCTCATCTGCCCGAGGGTTCGAACTCGAGACTTTTCGGTTTAGCAACCATGAGCTTTACCGACTCGACCACGCCGACCCCGAACGACATTTGAAACATAACAATTTTGGTATAGATATAGCCTACATTCTGATAATCGCACAGACCTTATACAAATGAAATGACAACTGTATTCTTCTATTTTCTTCTTCTTTCATTAATTGTTCTTTATCCGCTTTCTAATTATTCGTTTGACTTTTTTTTTAACTAGTCACTAGTAGACCAGTAAGGTAAAGTTCCCTTTCAACCCTGTGACGTTTTACTGACTTGAAACCGGATTCAAACCTAAAAAAACTTTTGGGTTAGCAGTCTAGCGCTCTACCGCTAGACCACGCCGTGGTAGACTACCACAAAAAAAATATCATTGGGAATTACAAAAATACAATAAGGCAATTGTAATCATTTAGACTAACTATTTTTAATTCAATTTTTTACAATTTTTATCTCTTCTCGTTAACAAGCGGTTAGCATTATTTGTACATTATTGTTAGTGTACATTTTGAAGCATTTTCGTTTAAACTTAAATTGAAATGTGTTCCTTTTTACTAAGCTTTTATTTAACTCACTTCCTCGTCAGTCGTCAGTCTGTCTGTCCAGATCGAAACACTCGAGCAGAGGCGTAGCGACCCTTCCCGACGCCCGGGGACAAACTTTTCGATTTGCACCCCCCCCCCCCTCAAGATTTCGATTTGCACCCCCCCCTCAAACTTTCGATTTGCACCCCCCCCCTCGAGATTTCGATTTGCACCCCCCCACTCAAATTTCGATTTGCAGCCCCCCGCCCTCGAGATTTTTATTTGCAACCCCCCCCCCTCAAACTATCAATTTGCACCCCCCCCTCGAGATTTTTATTTGCAACCTCCCCTCAAACTTTCAATTTGCATCCCCCTCAACCTTTCAATTTATTTTTCCAACCCATTTTGGCGCCCCTAAGGTCGGCGCCCGGGTACATATGTCCCCCCCCCGCCCCCCCCCCCCCTCGCTACGCTACTGCACTCGAGCGAAATTGCAGGCACTTCTACCTGTCAGATACGGTTCGTATTTGTTAGTTGGATCAAGACATGAAGACAATGCAACATGACATTAAATTTGACTTAGTTGGTTGCCTAATTAATTTTTTATGAATTAATTAAAATTTTGACCAGTAGGCAGTATTACCCAGCTATTATACACGTGTCATCCAGTTCAATAGGTGCGAAATGGTTTTTAGTCATGCAACTCTATTGTAAATAAAACATGTAAAGTGCTAAAAAAATTTAATAAAAAACGTTTTAATAACAAGCTTTTACGTAATAATGCATTAAAAAGTAGAAAATAAATTATACGCTATTTAAATTACTATAAAGAAAGCGTGGGTCTCTTCCTATTCTTTATAGTTAATTAAATAGTAGTGTAAAATTTATTTTCTACTTTTTATCGTATTATTACATACAAGCTTGTTATTAAAACGTTTTTTCATGATTTTTTTTTTTTACTTCTATTGTGAAACAGCAAAATGAATACAAATAAGAGCAAATTACTTGTAAAAATCGGGGTCGAACATTTGTTAATCTAGCTTTTTTATGTCTACAAAATAAAATTCCTTCACACCAACTGACATTGATAACATTTTATTCGGACAAGTATTAATGAGTCAGAATTTTTTAATGCGGAATTATTGCTATGAACCCGATCATAACTTAGTTTAGAACTAACACAAAAATGACCGCGATGATTAAACGATGAAAGGCACATGTTGTGCACACTATGTTGAAGGTCGCTACATAACAGAAAGCAGCTGACTTCACCGTTCCTTTTCATTCTCGCCTTTGTCTGGATCATAAAAAGCGCTCATACATAGAAATACATGTAACTTTTATAAACGTCTGTTTATCTGTTTGTTTGTGAGTGGGTTTGTTTGTTTGTGGGTTTGTGGATTTACTATTTATTTATATAAATAGTATGCATTACCCTAATATTTTACGGAACTTTTGTTTGTAGAAGTAGAAAGGTTTAGTACTTTGTATAGCAGTTTTAATTTATTTTTCGTAGAAAGTGAATGAAACATCTAATTATGATAATGTTTATATTTAATTCGACCCTACTCCTATCTCTTAAAGTAAGAGATATATTTGGCTCAGGTTTAAAAGAGATGTTCTAAACTCTTCTATCTACCAATCTGTACCGTTTTATATATAGTCTATGTATATATATATATATATATATATATATATATATATATATATATATATATATATATATATATATATATATATATATATATATATATATATATATATGTAGACTATATATATATATATATATATGTAGACTATATATATATATATATATATATAAATATGGACTATTTGCTTACGTGTAGTGTGCTAGGTGTGTGAAAGTAAGTTTCCGGCAGAGGTGGCTAGATACTTTTGGATGTCGTGTAGGTGAAGGTAGGCTCTTGTTCGTGCAGAGCCTGGACCATCCGGTACATCAAGAGTCTGAGTAGCACCATCAAACAGTCAAACTTCGTAAAACTATTTCTTTATTTTCCTATTTTTTTGTTTGTTTGCCATGAGCTAACTTTTTCTGTGCCTGTATGTCTCCTTATCACCATTGTTGTTTTGCCAGACCACGTAGAAGCAGACAGATTCTGTCGAGGTTGTAAAGTCTATTTTTATTATAATGTTTAGTATTTGATTTTTTACTTTGTTGTATCCCTTGGGCTTGTGTTAAGTCAGGGATAAGGTTCGCTGTTGCTTGACCCACAGTTTGGTTCATTCCTGACTGTCGGGTTTGGTTGTGTTACTTGTAATCTGTTTTACACATTTTGTATGCCATTATAGTGGACTTTCACTTCCTGTGGTGATCTTTGTTGATCCCCAGGAGAGTGTTTGGTTTATGCAGATAACAGTAGTATATTAGGTCCCTTTTGATTATTATCCGCAGGCGCAGGCGCAAAGGATATATAGTAAAATACTCCCCCGCCTGGCGGAGGGTGAAGGAGCCGGCGGGACAATGAGCTATAGTAAAATACTCACCCACCTGGGTGAAGGTGGGGGAGGGTGAAGGAGCAGGCGCAGGGTGAAGGAGCCGCAGGCGCAAAGACATATAGTAAAATACTCGGGAAGGGGATGGGGAAGGAGCAGGCGCAGGCGCAGGGTGAAGGAGCCGCAGGCGCAAAGACATATAGTAAAATACTCGGGATGGGGATGGGGAAGGAGCAGGCGCAGGGTGAAGGAGCCGCAGGCGCAAAGACATATAGTAAAATACTCGGGATGGGGATGGGGAAGGAGCAGGTGCAGGGTGAAGGAGCCGCAGGCGCAAAGACATATAGTAAAATACTCGGGATGGGGATGGGGATGGGGAAGGAGCAGGCGCAGTGGGGATGGGGAGTAGGTCAGTGACCTAGTTACGTAATTTTAATGAGTTTTTTAATTAGTTTGATTTTAATTTTTAAATTTTAATTAATTTTTATTAACGAGTTACGTAATTTGATTATTTGTTTGATTTTCAATTATTTTTAATTTGTTTTTTAAATTTTATTTTTGTAAAATTAAATTTTAATTAATTATTATTATCTAATTACGTAATTGGATTTTAAATTTTTAAATTTAAATTTTAAATTTTAATTAATTTTAATTAGTTTAATTGTTGTTTGTTTGTTTATTTTTAATTAGTTTAATTATTTTTTTAATGAGTTTGATTTTTTTTCTTTTTTTTTTTTTTAAATTTTAATTTTGTAATTTTAAATTTTTTAATTTTTAAAATTTTTAAAATTTTATTTTTTAATTTTAAATTTTTAAATTTGTTTATTCGTTTACTTGTTGTTTAATTTGTTGGTTTGTTTATTTGATTGTATGTATGTTTAATAGTAAACCACGCCACCACATGGCGGCGGTGTTGGAGAGGGGTGGTGGTGGTTGAGAGGGGTGGTGGTCGAGGAGGAGAGGGGGTGTAATGACGGGGGTTGAGGGGAGGGGTGCGCTAACGTGGACAAAAAGTAGAAGGTTCTTTGTGTCCTGACTTAACGCCAGCTGCTACTCATCATCCCAACACCGTTTCTCTCGACTACAAACATCACATTAGCGACACCTGTTACTCGCTAATGGCACCCGGCACGTACCGATCTACTAGTGAGGTTTTCCCGGTGACACCCGCCATTGATTTTTGGCGGGTTCACTGAAGCGAACACCTCGTTTAATCGATTCCATTAAGTGCCTCTTTGCGAAGCACTTAGGTCATTATGCAACAGCTGTGCAACAGCTGGTGCCACACTTTCCACTAACAGTTATACGTACAGTGTCATAGGTTTTTTGACCGAGTAAAGAAATAATATTGATCGACCCGCGTCGACCTCGTGTGTTGGGCGCCACACTTAGCGGTGGTTCTCGGGCCTTTTTCATTAGACTACATCTGTCCATTAACTATGTTCACATATCATACCGTTCCGATTTTCTTTTGATCTGAGTACCAACCGGCCACCCTGAGACAGATAAACTTAACAAGTGTTCAATACATATTCGATTATAGTAACATGGGAGAGGGGTTTGAGCAGGCGGGTGAGGGGGGTGAGCAGGTGGGTGAAGGGTGAACAGGTGGGTGAAGGGGGAGAAGTTGGGTAAAGGGCGAACACGAGTAGGAGTAAAGGATATATAGTAAAAGATCCCACAACCTAAGTGAGGTGGGTGAGGAGGTGGATTTTAATTTTAATTTTAACTTTTTATTTTATTTTTTCATCAGCTGTTAACTTTAAGGTTCTATAACTCTGTATATTTAAATACATTTTTTGATTCAACCGAGTTTACTTTCCCTAACGTAAGTACATGTAAAGAGGGGTTTCCTATAGATCTGTAATGAATTAGACCTTTTTGAATATGACTTGTTGCCCAGGTGTTGACATGAATCCCCTTTTTTGAGATACATGTACACACACACACACACATACACATACACACACGCGCGCGCGCGAAATTCATTCTAGGTCGGTAAAGGCGGAGAGAACTTATAGGTATACATTATCATGGCGACAACAAAAGCGAGCCTTACTTTATTTACATGAAAGAGTGTTTTTCAAAAAGTGTCACCATCCCGTTGTCATTTTCGCAGCGGGGTTTATTTTAAGTGCACCCCGTGCACGCTTGTTTACATTTTAAAAGTCGTGTCGCGTGTCGTCCCCACATGTCTTCCCTAATAGAGAAACGAGAGGAAAGACAACTGTTCTAAAATTAGAACAGACTTGTTTACAGCCACGAGTATCGTCCCTTGTGAAACATATTTGCGTCAGAATCCTTAACTAAACATTCAATTTCTTTAACAAGTTAAAAAATAATTTAGGAAGACAATGGTTAACAACATTAGACGCCACCGTTTTTGTTTTCTGTGACGACAAGGCACAATACACTTTTGTATTTTATGTCTCATGTAGAGGGGTGGGTTATTTTTTCTTTGTAAGCGTGTTGTAAACAATGGGTAGAGGGGGCGATTACTAAGTAAGAGGGGAGAGAACGTGGCTTGCATCGCGATATTTGAAAACATGGCGATGTTTAACCTCATCCAAAAAATACAAGGAAACTAGAAGGAAGACGATTTCATATCTTAGTCTTGCAGCAGATTACCTTCCCATGTTCGCTTTAGTATTACAGTTTTCATCAAACTTCTTTTTGACTTGAACTTCTTTAATTTAAGAAGGTTTACTTATACATAATACATTACATCTAATTACAATTTTTTTTATTTTTACCACTCAATGTATTTTGTTTTTCTATATCTTGCATTGTCATCTTAATTTTTTATCACCTTAGTAAAAATTTGATTAAGATTATAAACTTAAAGTTTAAAAAAAAAAAAACGTTATAGTACGTCGTGTCAAATGACACACCGTTTAAAATGTCTACATTTAAATTTCACCAAAATAAGGACGTAAAAACTAAATATGGTATGACGTTAGCATACATAACATTCAATCTAATCACTCTAAAGTACAAATCAATAATTTTGATTGATTAAAGGGCTGGGTGAATTATTTTTATTCGGGTGCCCAGGGAGGGGTTGGAGTTGGTTGGGACAGAGTCTATACTAGGGTCGGTGAAGTTTTCACCAAGGCTGGTTTCGAAGTTGGTGGGTGCATGTTTTGGAATTGATGAGGGCAGAGTTTGTACTAAGGTCGGAGGAGTTTTCCCCGAGGTTGGTTTTGAAGTTGGTACATGCATGTTTAGGAATATATGAGGGGTAGACTTCATCCTAGAGGCCGGGGAGTTTTGTTAACACCGATGCATGTTTCAAAGTTGGTACATGCATGTTTTGGAATTGGTTAGTGCAGAGTTTATACTACGGGCGGAGGTGTTTTGGTTTCACCGAGGCCGGTTTCAAAGTTGGTACATGCATGTTTTGGAATTGTTAGGGGTAGAGTTTATACCAGGGTCGGAGGAGTTTTCACCGAGGCAGGTTACAATGTTGGTACAGGCATGTTTTGGAATCGATTGGTGTAGAGTTCATACTAGCGTCGAAGGTGTTTTGTTAACACCGAGGCAGGTTTCAAAGTTGGTACATGCCTGTTCTGGAGTTGGATGGGTGCAGCGTTCATACTAGGGTCGGTGAAGTTTTCACTGATGGATGTTTCAAAGTTGGTGCATGCATGTTCTTGGAATTGAGGGGGGGGGGGGGGGGCAGAGTTCATACTACCGTGGGACGGTTTTTTGTTTTCACCTAGCCAGGTTTCAAACTTGTTACAGGGATGTTTTGGAGTTGGTTGGGGTAGAACTTATACTAGAGTCGGACGGTCTTTGTTTTCAAAAAGACAGGTTTCAAAGTTAGTACATGCATGTTCTGGAGTGGGATGGGTGCAGCGTTCATACTAGGGTCGGAGGTGTTGGGTTTCACCGAGGCAGGTTTCGAAGTTGGTACATGCATGTTTTGGAATTGAGGGGGCAGAGTTTATACGAGAGTCGGAGGTGTTTGGGGAGGTAGGTTTCAAAGCTAGACCATGCATATTTAGGAATTGGGGTGGGCCGTGTTCATACTAGGGTCGGTGAAGTTTTCACTGAGGCAGGTTACAAAGTTGGTACACGTATGTTTTGGAATTGGTGAGGCAGAGTTTATACTAGGGTCGGTGAAGTTTTCACCGAGGTGGGTTTCGAAGTTGGTACATCGATGTTTCGGAGTTGGATGGGAACGTTGTCACTTGTAACATTAGTTGAATACAGATAAATATTTGTCTGTAGGATTGTTATACATCCTTTGTCACTTTAATGGAATAGTGTGGGTAGTGGTACGTTCTGTTTATCTATCGGTTGGTATTGAGGTTAGGGATGGGAGAAGGGGGAAGGGGAAAGGGTTTACGAACAAAGGGAAGGGCGAATAGTGATAAAAATAATTCACCCAAAACATGCATGTACCAACTTTGAAACATGCATCGGTGTTAACAAAACTCCCCCGCCTCTAGGATGAAGTCTACCCCTCATATATTCCTAAACATGCATGTACCAACTTCAAAACCAACATCGGTGAAAACTCCTCCGACCCTAGTACAAACTCTACACCAATCGATTCCAAAACATGCATGTACCAACTTCAAAACCAACCTCGGGGAAAACTCCTCCGACCTTAGTACAAACTCTGCCCTCATCAATTCCAAAACATGCACCCACCAACTTCGAAACCAGCCTTGGTGAAAACTTCACCGACCCTAGTATAGACTCTGTCCCAACCAACTCCAACCCCTCCCTGGGCACCCGAATAAAAATAATTCACCCAGCCCTTTAATCAATCAAAATTATTGATTTGTACTTTAGAGTGATTAGATTGAATGTTATGTATGCTAACGTCATACCATATTTAGTTTTTACGTCCTTATTTTGGTGAAATTTAAATGTAGACATTTTAAACGGTGTGTCATTTGACACGACGTACTATAACGTTGTTTTTTTTAAAACTTGAAGTTTATAATCTTAATCAAATTTTTACTAAGGTGATAAAAAATTAAGATGACAATGCAAGATATAGAAAAACAAAATACATTGAGTGGTAAAAATAAAAAAATTGTAATTAGATGTAATGTATTATGTATAAGTAAACCTTCTTAAATTAAAGAAGTTCAAGTCAAAAAGAAGTTTGATGAAAACTGTAATACTAAAGCGAACATGGGAAGGTAATCTGCTGCAAGACTAAGATATAAAATCGTCTTCCTTCTAGTTTCCTTGTATTTTTTGGATGAGGTTAAACAGCGCCATGTTTTCAAATATCGCGATGCAAGCCACGTTCTCTCCCCTCTTACTTAGTAATCGCCCCCTCTACCCATTGTTTACAACACGCTTACAAAGAAAAAATAACCCACCCCTCTACATGAGACATAAAATACAAAAGTGTATTGTGCCTTGTCGTCACAGAAAACAAAAACGGTGGCGTCTAATGTTGTTAACCATTGTCTTCCTAAATTATTTTTTAACTTGTTAAAGAAATTGAATGTTTAGTTAAGGATTCTGACGCGAATATGTTTCACAAGGGACGATACTCGTGGCTGTAAACAAGTGTGTTCTAATTTTAGAACAGTTGTCTTTCCTCTCGTTTCTCTATTAGGGAAGACATGTGGGGACGACACGCGACACGACTTTTAAAATGTAAACACATGTGCACGGGGTGCACTTAAATAAACCCCGCTGCGAAAATGACAACGGGATGGTGACACTTTTTGAAAAACACTCTTTCATGTAAATAAAATAAGGCTCGCTTTTGTTGTCGCCATGATAATGTATACCTATAAGTTCTCTCCGCCTTTACCGACCTAGTATGAATTTCGCGCGTGTGTGTGTGTATGTGTGTGTGTTTACATGTATCTCAAAAAAGGGGATTCATGTCAACACCTGGGCAACAAGTCATATTCAAAAAGGTCTAATTCATTACAGATCTATAGGAAACCCCTCTTTACATGTACTTACGTTAGGGGAAGTAAACTCGGTTGAATAAAAAATGTATTTAAATATATAGAGTTATAGAACCTTAAAGTTAACAGCTGATGAAAAAATAAAATAAAAAATTAAAATTAAAATTAAATCCACCTCCTCACCCACCTCACTTAGGTTGTGGGATTTTTTACTATATATCCTTTACTCCTACTCGTGTTCGCCCTTTACCCAACTTCTCCCCCTTCACCCACCTGTTCACCCTTCACCCACCTGCTCACCCCCCTCACCCGCCTGCTCACACCCCTCACCCATGTTACTATAATCGAATATGTATTGAACACTTGTTAAGTTTATCTGTCTCAGGGTGGCCGGTTGGTACTCAGATCAAAAGAAAATCGGAACGGTATGATATGTGAACATAGTTAATGGACAGATGTAGTCTAATGAAAAAGGCCCGAGAACCACCGCTAAGTGTGGCGCCCAACACACGAGGTCGACGCGGGTCGATCAATATTATTTCTTTACTCGGTCAAAAAACCTATGACACTGTACGTATAACTGTTAGTGGAAAGTGTGGCACCAGCTGTTGCACAGCTGTTGCATAATGACCTAAGTGCTTCGCAAAGAGGCACTTAATGGAATCGATTAAACGTGGTGTTCGCTTCAGTGAACCCGCCATAAATCAAAGGCGGGTGTCACCGGGAAAACCTCACTAGTAGATCGATACGTGCCGGGTGCCATTAGCGAGTAACAGGTGTCGCTAATGGATGTTTGTAGTCGAGAGAAACGATGTTGGGATGATGAGTAACAGCTGGCGTTAAGTCAGGACACAAAGAACCTTCTACTTTTTGTCCACGTTAGCGCACCCCTCCCCTCAACCCCCGTCATTACACCCCCTCTCCTCCTCGACCACCACCCCTCTCAACCACCACCACCCCTCTCCAACACCGCCGCCATGTGGTGGCGTGGTTTACTATTAAACATACATACAATCAAATAAACAAACCAACAAATTAAACAACAAGTAAATGAATAAACAAATTTAAAAATTTAAAATTAAAAAATAAAATTTTAAAAATTTTAAAAATTAAAAAATTTAAAATTACAAAATTAAAATTTAAAAAAAAAAAAGAAAAAAAATCAAACTCATTAAAAAAATAATTACACTAATTAAAAATAAACAAACAAACAACAAATTAAACTAATTAAAATTAATTAAAATTTAAAATTTAAATTTAAAAATTTAAAATCCAATTACGTAACTAGATAATAATAATTAATTAAAATTAAAATTTAAAATTATAAAAATAAAATTTAAAAAAAAAAATTAAAAAAAATTAAAAATCAAACAAATATTCAAATTACGTAACTCGTTAATAAAAATTAATTAAAATTTAAAAATTAAAATCAAACTAATTAAAAAACTCATTAAAATTACGTAACTAGGTCACTGATTACGTAACAAGGTCACCTACTCCCCATCCCCACTGCGCCTGCGCCTGCCCATCCCCATCCCCATCCGGAGTATTTTACTATATGTCTTTGCGCCTGCGGCTCCTTCACCCTGCGCCTGCTCCTTCCCCATCCCCATCCCCATCCCGAGTATTTTACTATATGTCTTTGCGCCTGCGGCTCCTTCACCTTGCGCCTGCTCCTTCCCCATCCCCATCCCCATCCCGAGTATTTTAATATATGTCTTTGCCTGCGGCTCCTTCACCCTGCGCCTGCGCCTGCCCATCCCCATCCGGAGTATTTTACTATATGTCTTTGCGCCTGCGGCTCCTTCACCCTGCGCCTGCTCCTTCCCCATCCCCATCCCCATCCCGAGTATTTTACTATATGTCTTTGCGCCTGCGGCTCCTTCACCCTGCGCCTGCTCCTTCCCCATCCCCATCCCGAGTATTTTACTATATGTCTTTGCGCCTGCGGCTCCTTCGCCCTGCGCCTGCTCCTTCCCCATCCCCATCCCCATCCCGAGTATTTTACTATATGTCTTTGCGCCTGCGGCTCATTCACCCTGCGCCTGCTCCTTCACCCTCCCCCACCTTCACCCAGGTGGGTGAGTATTTTACTATATCTCATTGTCCCGCCGGCTCCTTCACCCTCCGCCAGGCGGGGGAGTATTTTACTATATATCCTTTGCGCCTGCGCCAGCGCATAATAATCAAAAGGGACCTAATATACTACTGATATCATTAAGAGATTTTATTTTATGTGAGCCTTGTATATAAACTTTTTTTAAATTTTAATTGATTTGTCTATTTTTCCTCTTTCTATGACGGTAGTCCGAAATTGGGTGTTTGTTTAGTCGTGTTTTGTTCCGTTGAGTCTTATCAAGATCTATTCCTTTCCTATTAAATTGTTGGTTCCAATTGTCTTGTAAAATAAATTTCGTAAATTGTTAGAGTTTTTTTGTTTTATTTTTTAGTAGTTTCTTAGACTAAGGTTAAGAATAAGGTTTAACCACCGTGGGTTTTACTACGGTTGCACTGATCGGACAGTTTATTTAGATAAATAAGGTAGATAGTGTAGTTATTCCCCCTAGCAGGGCCCACATATATATGGGTAATTCTTACCCCACCAAGAGAACAGCAGAATTAAATGTACTTGAGTTGGACAATCAGGATACACTAGAGTTTAGGTCAATCGCACTTCCAAAAAGTCTGACAATTATTTATCCTTTCGATTGATTCATTGCACAATCTTATTAAAATTTAATAATTGATTTCCATTCAAAGTTTGTAAAATATAGCAAATCTAAAACATAAAGCTAGTTGTATTTCAGGTAGTTTTACTTAATTTCAGCATTTTAAATTATGTTTGTAAAGCCAATTAGCCATTCGTAAGAGTTTTTATTAACCAATTATGCAGTTTGGCACTGCTTCATCGTTTTTTCAAATAACTTTTGAGTAAGCTTCTTTTCAGTTAAGAGTGTGTGTGGATTTATCATTGACAGTTAATGTTATGTTTTAGTATATTCATTCCCATAAACGTCGGACACTGTCGAAAACGTGCACACAGTTGCATACAATTTTAAACAGAAACATTTTATTTTAAAGGAACAACCACTATTATCTTTATTTTTTAAGAATTACATGGTGCGTATTTTGATAATAATTTGGTGATCTTTTACTGTTTATCAGCACACACAAAAATTCATGAAGAAAACAAAAAAGTATTTTATTTAACGTGCTTCCTCTTGCTTTTTTTCTGTCGTCGTGGATCGAATCTGGCGAGCGAAATTTCGAATACTTCTAACGACCAATATCTCTGAAACTTTGCACTTGGGTCAAGACTCCATGACAATAAAATCTTATATTAAATTTGGATGCTAGCTTTCTTTTTAAAGAATTTATTAGAATTTCCACTATAAAGTACTATTTACGGCGCAATTATTTATACGTACATTTTTGTGTTCATTTAGGGCGCACTAGTTTTTACTCATACAACTCTATCCTATATTATAACTAGCCGTCCCGGCCAGGCTCTGCACTGGCCTCTGTGAAACACCTATCTGTAAAGGACCAGGGCATGCGTGTTTAGTAATCAGCATATACACAGCATTGCCCACCCTATACACAACCAACCAAAACACACAAAAAAAACGCAAATATAACACAAACCCAACCCTAAACCCAAACAAAACACAGACGCAAACAAAAAAGCAAATGAAAACAAACCAAATCCAAACCCGACCACAAGCGCAAAACCCAGCATAGTAAACGACTATAGTACCCGAACTTATTCCTTTTCTTTTGCACTCACTTAAACGAACGTATGCGCCATAGCGAACACGGGAAGATTCAGGGCGCCAAATAGCACCCATTCGGGGCGCTGGAGGACGCCCGGATTCGATTCACTTAAAGACTATAGTAACCTTTCTTATCCATAGTCTATCGCACTGTTTAAAACGAAATTATGCATTATAGCACTCACAGGTTAGCCCAGGGCGCAGAATCGAACCCTGCCGGGGCGTCGGTGAACGCACATGTTTCAATTTAGTGCACAATTATAATACCCCAAGCTTATCCGCAAAAGGAAAAAAGTAAACATAGAGGACATTTAGGAGCTGGCTTCTCAACTGTTATTGATTTTTTTTTAATAATTAGTAAACAGAACGTTCAGTGTATAAAATAAACAAAAGGCAGTATTTAAAATACCTACAACATTACACTTGACCAATCCCCGTTATGTAATTAATTTTCCCCAACACCAAAAAAAATGTAACAAAGAGTATTTTTTTCATAATTTGTAATGGTTTTTTAAGGGAAGTTATTGTGTGTTCCTAATTTATCAAGGGAAGTAATAAGTGCTAAAGGACTAAATGTAAATAATTTTCAGACACAATTAGAGTTTTTGTGAAGGATGATACATTTTTTAAAATTTTGTTATTACTATAAGTTTAAAAAATGACAATTGTTTTACACATTCAATTTTAATTTTTTAAATCATGAATTTAGACGATGAGCACTTATGACGATGAACTCTTTTTTTTTTCTTATATTGGTTTGTAATCCGCGATTCGTTTACATTTCAAGAAATTACAAAATTATGGTATTAGTATTACTAATCGCTTCTCGGCCTTTTGGCTAAGATCAAAGTGTAGTATCTGTTATGGATCTACATGGATCTTAGCCATTTGGTTGGTCAGCCCTTTTTAGGGCTGGCTGCCGGGGCCGAGAGGCGGTCAAATCTACTACTCAAACTCACGCAAATCTCGCCAACGAACGCTGTGGGGTTGCTCCCACACATCTCTCGAAGCGCACATGCCCTCGAGATGAGTCACCCAGTACTTGTATTGGGTGGCTTCAAATGTACGAGTGGCTAACTTTCAATTTTCTATTTTTCAGCCTGACGACACCCATCTAGGAGAAATCTTAGGTGGGAGGTCTGTCACAATCGCCAGCAAATCGAACTCATCTACTACGTCAAACACAACTACCTCGCTCCCAACAAACTCACTACCACTCTGACGACACCCACCTAGGAGAACTCTTAGGTGGGGATCCGTCACGATCGCCAGCCAATCAACCTATCAACCACGAAAACACATCGCTACTAACTACTTTGCCACTAATTTGGCGACACCCACCTAGGAGACGTCTTAGGTGGGAGGGTCCGTCAAATACCAGTAAACGAACTAACCATCTCTCCAATACCAACTCAACTCACCCCAAACAAACAATCGTCAACACCTTCACTCTACCCACTTCAACTACTAGCAGAGTTTCTTCCAGGCATCTCCCCCCCCCCCCCCGAAAAATTTTTACCGCCTTCCCCCCCCCCCCCGAACGAAATGAAATTTATATAATTTATATAGAAAATATATACTTTTAACAGTGTCCGCCCCCCCCCCCCCCGGAAGAAAGTTTACCGCCCCCCCCCCCCCCCCCGAAGACTACTAGACCAAGCTCAAATCCTCGACTCAGCAATAACACGAAAACTAATCATTCTTCTACGCCATCTCGCCCACTTCAAGCTCCTCTCCATTAACGACATCCAGTACCAAGTCATCTTGTCATCCCTCAACGATCAATTACTCAAAACATCTCACGTGTAATCATCCATAAACTCTCGTCAACCTTTTCCAAGTTCTACAACATTCGATCAACTCTACCATAAACGACAAGACACAAGCTCGCTCTTTCAACAACAGATTATCTCCCATTGACATTCTCAAACTACAACTACCAACTAAGAATCTACCACTACCCAACCAAGACTGTATTAATCACAAGAAGCACGGCCAAAAACAGAGAAGCGATCATGTTGTATTGTCCTGTACTTTATGTCATAGCAAACCGGAAACAAAATCAAGAAATCAAAAGAAACAAATGGAACCAAGAAATCGGAACAAAGAAATCAAAGAAACATGGAACAAAGAAATCAGAAGGAATATTAAGACATTGTAAATCTTTTTAATGTTATACTATGTATTACATTGTAATTTTTTAACATGCAACCTATCCACACAATGGAAGGAATTCTATTAAACGCCAGTCGGCACAACAAAAAAAAGTATTACTAATTCATATTTTTTTAAAGGCAAAATTATTGTAAATATGCTGATATTTATTATATAATAGGTAATATATAAAAATTAAATACATCGATTAAAGGGAAACAGCCCCCCAGATGAGTTACCGATTGTTTTTTTTCCAATTTAGTTTTACTTTTAGATCCTTATATAATTTGGCTGCTCAAAAAAAGCCAACAAGGATATCTTTTTATGGAAACAACATGGAATTACAATATTATGAATAAGATGTTTAGGATATTTGATATTTAAACCATGGCTACAGAAAACGTCCAGCTGAGTGGCATAGTAAAAGGGTCTTAAACTACGGTAATATTAGAATGCAACTAGTGATAACAACTCTTTTAAAGTAACAGACCTACTACTTGAACAATCTATTAAATGAAAAACAGTAAAATATTAAGAAAGAAATAATTTTAACAATGTGTTATTAAACTTAGTGAAGTAAGTGGTTATTAGAGTTTGTCTGTCCGTTTCAAACTCGACATTAATAAGCTACTAAGATAAATCGGTGGGCTTTCAATGTTGCAATATCAATAGTACTCAATTAGGATGAAATATGTATTCATGTTTTTACTCCATGTGTTTCCATGAAAAGTTACCCTTAGAACTTGGGAATTTTACAAAGCTTAAGATTTTAAAAATTGGGCCTGTGGTTCGACTGGCTTTGTAATTAGTTGAATTACAAATTTTAAAGAACTGGGAAAAAAGGCATACACTTTTTTAACAAGTTTTTATGTAAAATAATACACTAATAAACTGGGAGTGATCTCCCCTAAACTTTCTCGAATATTCTTATATAAAATAACAGGGGATGGGAACTCGGGCTATAGACATGATTTTTAATCCATTTTAAATACTTAAAGTTTTAAAAATAGAATAAAATCTCGTAGACAAATTAATTGCACACCAAGTGAACGCGAAATAAAAAGCGCATAATAGTGCGCAATATTATTAGTACTTTTAAAATTTACATTAGTTTTTTGAGAAATCGGAAGTAGCGTAAAGTACTACTTCCAGTCAACGGAAATAACTCAAAATTTAATAGAAGGTAGAAAATTAGATCTTTTACTTACGTATGAAATTTCATTTATCTATCTGAAATAGTACTCAAGTTATAGGCTTTTGAAAAATTCAAAGTAGGAAAAGTACCACTTCCTGTTATCGGAAATCGCTCAAAAGTTGATACGGATCTACGATTTTGATTAAATACTTATATATGAAATTTCATCAACCTAGCTGTAACGGTACTCAAGTTATCGTGTTTACACACGGACACACACACACACACACACACAGACACACAGACATACGGACAAGATTGCAAAATTATGTTTTTCCGTATCAGTGAGATGCAAAACGTCGAGATTTGCAAAAATCTCGATTTTTTTTTGCACGATTACAAGACTTTCTCTATACTTCGTATATACGAGAAAGTAAAAATGAGAAAATAGATGAGAAAATAAATGAGCATGAAAATGCGCGTATAATAATTCGGAGAAGTAGTAGAAGACAGGAACACTACTACTTATAATTTCAGAAAATTTAAATTAGTTCATAAGAAATTAATTAGTCAGCTGAGTAAGTCAAATTTTATGTGAGATTGCATTGTAATCGGGTTTGGCCGGTGTGCCGAATTTTAGAGAAATTGATAGAAGTACTCGGAATTTAGCTCGCCCGTTTCGGTCTATGATCGATAAAAGGACGACAGACAGAGTAAGCAAGTTAAATTAAAGCTCGAAAGAATAGCTTTGTTATGATTTCTGGTCACTTTACCAAGCTGAGGACCACGCAAGCTTACAAAAAAATAATAACTAAAAAGCAGCAGCATTTATGTTTTTTCGATTTTAAAAAACCTTTTGATAAGTCAAAATACGGCGCCCCATTCAATTCTGATTTTCCATCCCACATAGTCATAGTGTTATATAAGAATATTCGAGAAAGTTTCGGGGGAGAAAACTCCCGCTTTATTAGTGTATTACTGTATCCTAATATATAATGGGCCACGTTCGCACTTCTCTCTCTCTCTCTCTCTCTCTCTCTCTCTCTCTCTCTCTCTCTCTCTCTCTCTCTCTCTCTGTCTGTCCGCAAAATATTTTCGCCGGACATCACATCAGAATCTACAGCGATATATCGAGAACTTTATACGGACTTTTGTTGAAAATAATATGGTAGATGTTTTAAATGTATAACCACAATTTTATTTAAAGAAGAAAAATAAAAAATAAAGGCGTATTCGAATGTAGAGAAACAGTATTATTTATGCAACCGGAAAAGCATTTATAGATGTGAAAAAGAACGCATAAAACTGTGACGTAACTAATGTTTATACATTAACTAATGACGTCATCTGTCGTGTTTAGAATAAAAAGAAATGAACTATTTCATTCAAATTTGATTTAGATCTACGTACACTATGAAATGTACACAATACAATTTTTCCGGCCTAAACTCATAAAATTTATTTTATTTATTTGGATTCTAGATCTAGAGATTCTAGATCTAGACTAGATCTAAATCTACAAATCTACGCAATAACTAGATCGAGACGTAGACGCTAAGATCTAGAATCTAGATTTAGCTCTAACTTCTCTAGAATCTATTCCAAAAATAAATTTCTATATTAGGACTAAACTATTTCAAGACATAATTATTTTATACAAAATCTTTGTTTGGAACTGGCTAATTTGGGATAAAAAAATTAATTTGAAAGAATAGGCATATTCGCGTAAGTTAAGATTTTAAAATACGTCTTTTATTCTCCGTTTTTTAAGGTGCCGATATAGCGGAGATGATAGTGTACTTAAACCCACGCAGGTGGTGCGGGTTCGAGACGCACCAAGTCAACTTGGTTAATCTATTTTTTTTATTTTGCTCGGGCTAAACTTAAAAAAAAAATTCTATTAGGATTCTAGATCTAGATCTAGATGATCTAGATCTACGGAAAAATTAGACTTACACAGATGTAGACCCTACATAGATCTAGAATCTATTCAAACAATACATTTCTATACTAAAGTATTTCAGGCCTTAATTACGTTATTGAAATCTTTGTTTATCTATGCAATTTGCTAATCTCTATATTATATAAAGCAAAGTTGTCGGGTGTCCGATATGGCACTTCCCGGCGCCGCAGGCGGTTCAGATTTGGCAGGATCTTGCCTTGGGGCGACAGAACACGAGGGCCGGTTGGCCGAAAAGTCTACGATAAAGGGGTCAAAACTGACCTCGACTGACCGGCGCCTTATATGAGCTATAAATCGAAAAAAAATGTCCACAGAGGAACCTCTTCATAACTCTTGAGGTCGTAGACCGACCCTCGGGCGAATTAATTAAGCATTCAAATTCTCAATGTTTTCGAAAGCCTAAGCGAAGCTGGGCAGCATGCCTAGTTATTAAATAAAACTTAAAAGCTTGTTATTGAAACGTTTTTTATGTATTTGTTTAGTATTCAGTTTCTTTTGCAAAGGAAAAATAAAAGAATTAAACTTTTACATATGTAATTGTAACTTGTAAAATCTATTGTCTTCACATTTTTTTTTTTTAAATTTTATAAAGAATAAATTCCTGGGATGCAGTCACCCTTTTTTATTTTTTTTTTTGCTACATACTTAGTCTTTCAATAAAGACTTATTTAACAGAAAACTTGATATTTTAAAATAACTGAGTTTCTGGTAGGGAAGATAAATGATGTAGGCCTAAATTGCACGACTAGTTATGTGTTGCTAAAGTTTAGGATTTTCGGAAAAATCACAGAGTGATTTTTTTTTTACAGATTTAAATACTTGTTTAGAAATTTTTGTTATAACTGAAACCCTTCTCTGGTTAATACACTCTATTTAATACACACTTTTTTATTCAGAAATGGATCTAGGTTTATCTGTACTCTTTAAATTCTTTTCATGTTAATATGTGTACAATCTAAAATATCATTTATATAATAAACCATTTCTTCATCATCATTCATCTTCTGGACATCTCCATTTGACAACACAATTTCCAAATAGAGTTCATCTGCTGGAATGTAAATGCTCCCAACTTGCACTAGTTGAAATTTTATCTATGGAAATATAAACCAAAGAGTCAATGTATCACTACACAGATTTCAAGCAGTTTATTTAGAATTGTATGAAATTCTCAGAGAATTCTTCAATATGCCATTATTATAGCATTACAATCATACAACACTCTTAGCAATGCCAACCCAGGGACTTGCATAGTAGGTAATAACGCTGTTTAAAAATATCCTTTACCTGACTTAATTAACAGCATATATACATAAATAAATGCATGTATGTGTCTGTCTGTATGCTTGTCTTATATGCATTACTACACCTTTCATCCTATCTCTGTGAAATTCTGGATTTTGTTTAAAATGCTATTGGGAAAAGGTTTCGATGACAAAAAAAATAATTTCTGACCCCAAAATCTTTTGAATAATAAAAGAAATTACCAAACTTAGATTATTTTTCTAAGAAATATTCTACTTGGTTATTTACCTTTATCCTGGCATAAAAAAACTAACTAGCACTTTGGCATCTATGTTTGTTTTGAAGAGCGCCCTGCACGAGTGATTCATGGGCTAACACAACTTATTACCGGGCCGATACAGGGAGGCACCCGGGGCACTGCGAAAGTTTGACCAATGTCTCTCGCAAGAGCCTTAAGACACTTCTTACACCTGGGCGTCGACAAATGGGTGTTCTACCTCAGCATTGCGGTGATTAAAGTACAATAATGGCCTGTTTTTGTTTTATTTTTCTGATTTGGGTGTTGATAGAATATTGAGTCATGCACCTAAATATACACCATAAGTAACAATTAAATGTTATCAATATGAGTGTACTTGAATTTCTTTCTTTATGCGATCGCAACAATGCACGCATGTATAATATAAAAGGGGCACATTATGAGTTCCCCCATAGACCAGTCAAAACACAGAGAATCAGTCAGGGCTAAAACTTTGTCTTTTTTTAATGATATGAAAACTATAATTTATATGCAATTCGTATAAAGATACACAATAAGGCCTATGTATCAAGATATCTTATTTAATTTTTTTTTAAACAAGTGTCACTAATTTAATAGCTTATACTGAACTTTTGTTTCAATATAATAGCTCTAGTACTATAACTGATTACTTTCACAATTACAAAAAAAAAATTACTTACATGTTTGACTCGTACATCATGTATTGCTATTTGACACTTGGCTGTTGTGAAATCAGGAAAGTGAACTTCACACTCTATCCCGACCAACGCAGATTCTGAGAAATATATTCATTGTAGTTGTAGTTGTAATTCAACTTTAAATTATGTTTGTGTGATTGACTACTGGCAGTAACCAAAAAATAAATGCAGCATGCATATATAAAACTAGAAAATGCATAAAATTACTTTCATTCTCAAAAGATTTTTTTTAAAAACCAGATAAAATTATACCAAGTAACATTATGTTGATGCAATGGAAAAAGTGAGTTATAGAAAAGAAAAAAAATTTCAAATTATTTTTTAACAAAAGGGTTTATGATTAAAGGTAATGACTTTTACTGAGTAAATGTGTATGTTTATGAAATATATTTAAAGATTTTGTTTCCTACAAGAATGTTCAAAGCGATAATACATGTATTACCTTTTTTTTCATTGACTATCGTTCGAACTGGAGGTGTGTTAGATTCATTTAATTCAGAATCTTCTTTTCCATTTGTAGTTATTTTTAATGATTTTAAATACATTTCATATATGTCTACATTTTCTTTAAATGTCATCTTGTCTGTGATGGCTGACCACTGTCCAATTGTTAAATGTTTACACAGACCATGAGGGTGTGAGGCTATGACAATGTGCTGGTCATCTCTGGCTATTAAGGTTTTATGCGTGTCTAACTTTTCATATTCATCTAACCTATTTCTTAGTGTACCAATCAGGTCTTTATCTCCAGTCAAACACTGGAAAAAACAGGTATCCTCATCTATATTTCTGTCTCTCATACAAAATCCTGTTAAAGTTTTTATATGCTTGATATCCTCTTCATCATCATAAAAAAAATCAACAGTTGTATTTTTCACCTCCTCACAATCAAAAACCACATGGCAAGCTGTCAAGATAGTCACTATAGTCAAGCCATTTCCTTTATAATTGTTTACACAAAGACTACACAAGCAATCCAAATTTTCAAAAGCATTTGGTTGGTCTTGTATATCAGTCACTGTGCCGGTTCCAAACATTTTAACTTTTCTATTTCTTAATTTATAAAATGGATCATCTTGGTGTCGACCTGGGCTGATAAACGTTACCGTGATCCTCACAGTTAAATCACACAGGACATTAATACATTTTATCATTTTATCACTTCTGTAGCCTTTTGGAAGGTGATACTTCCCAAACTCTTTCTTTGGGATAAATACTTTGTGATCCCCTTTCTTTGTGCAGTGTTGAACCTTCAATATTCCTTTGTTAGTTTTTACTTCACTTGTACCTTCAAAATTTTCTGAAATAAAAAGATAAAAAAATAATTCAGTTCAGGTTATTCAAAATATTAATACATTTTATAAACTGTACGTCTTAAAAAATGTTTTATGCTGAAATTCCCATTTGTTTTAAAATAGTAGCCTAATCAGGTATCAAACATTAGTGTGCTAGTAATTTCCCTTTTAGTGCAGTATAATCATTTTTTTAAAGAAAAATACTGCAACACAAATTTAACAAAACTTAGAGGAAAATAAGTCACAGAAATCAAATGTTTTTATGTAATTAGTGTAACTAGTTATTAGAAGATGTTTAACTACATATTCTACTTCTTAACTGTATGTGAACAAGATCTATCATGACATTTTGTGGGCCATTTAAGTATGGTAATAATAAAATAGTTGTGTAGAAGTATTATTTGAAAAACAATTTCTATACAAAACATTGAGAGTATCATAATATTATTTTGAAAACTCAAGATTTAATGTTGCTGCAGACTTCTTATTGTACAAACTACAAAGTGTGTACATTATTTTATAAGCAAAATGACACAATGTGTTCTATTGGTTATGTTTCCAAGGGCTGATTAATCAGGAAGTGGTTTTAGAAATCCTTTGGTCTTGGCTAAAAGATAAGACACTAATGTGATAATGAATATAAATATTAATTCATGTTAATGATGACTAGCTATTGTGATTAATATGAAGTCTATACTTTACTACTTACACTTTATTTTACTTATACTTCACTATGCCAAATAACTGATGTAAATGAGCGACATACTTTAGAACAGGAATATAAAAAATTATTTTACTTTTAAACATAATCTACCTGTAAGCTTTGTTGTTATTTAATTAGTTCTTACCTTTTATATTTAATTGAACATCTTGTATTGCAGGTATTGAAAATGCCATATCCACATAATCAAGAAGTTTTATCTACACAAATAAAAGACATTGGATTAATATTAATGATATGCTCTCAATGGTATAGCTATACCATTTAGAGATCTAAGTGAACCAAATTTTGCTATTCACTTAATATAAATTCATTTTGGAAATGGACAGCTCAATATATGCCATTAAAACCTTATACTAGTGCACATTTATCAATCTTTCATAAATGGAGACCACAAATTTGCTTATTATTAAGAAAAATACAAGATTTACTTGGTTGTCTTCTTACTTGGTAAAGGAAGTAGGCCTATTCATTACATTACACATTTCACTAAACAGCTGTAGTGTGTAATTTAGAACTTGCATTTTTCTGGAGAATAAAAAGTAGAAGATAAAATAACTGTATGTCTTTATTTATTTCATAATGGGCGTCATTCCACCTATTAATCTGAAATTGCTCTTAACACTTGTTGGTCCCTCACTATCTTCATCAACTTGGACACTTAGCTTGTCTTGTAGCTAGATATATTTTACAACTATAAAATTTAAACTACTGGCCAATACATTTTGAGATGTTCAATGCCCAGTGCATGAAATAACTGTAACAGAAAGGAATTGTATATCCACTATAATTATATTATAAATCTAGTATAAGATCAAATAATAGTTATACAATTAATTATTATTATTTATAATAATTAGGCCTAATCTAATTTTATATTTTATTTTAAAATAGGTTACCATAAATTTCACTTAAATGAAGATGATACTTCTTCAGCAAGCCTTCTTTACCTTAACCTTGAACAAATAAAAGTAAAAATAACTATTTACTTTTGAAATAATATATGGGTGTAAGTACCCAGCTGCAAGAAATCAATATATTTATAAGCATTAAAATTGTATGCAGGTAAAAATCCACCCAAGTTTAAAGGGTTAATGTTTTGTCAACCTTTTTTTCCCATGCAAACATTTTAGATTTATTTTTTTGTACTAATGAGAATAATAAATGACTGTAATCAGTAGATGTACTTGATGACATGAAAGGCCATTACTTAGGTTTTCTCTTGCTTTTTCTTTGGCAAAAATAAAAGTTTATAAATAAAACATTCCTGCGATACGCAAGACTGTTCAATTCTTAGCATAAACATGTGTTTCTTTGTGACTTTACTTTTTTGTGTTAGTTTTTACAATCATTGTGGCTTTACAATCCAGCTTCCCAGTACCCGGGGACAAACTTTTGTTTTGCACCCCCCCCCCCTTCAAGATTTCGATTTGCACCCCCACTCTCAAGATTTCAATTAGCACCCCCTCAAACTTTCGATTAGCACCCCCCCCCCCCCTCAATTTATTTTTCCAACCCATTTTGGCGCCCCCAATGGTCGGCGCCTGGGGACATATGTCGCCCCCCCCAGCTACGCCTCTGTTACAATCCACACACTTGTTTGAAAATTTTTTCCTTCAATTTAGACATGCCTCAGCAGAGATCACTTGACAATTTATGAATTTAGCAAACTAAAGCTTATAAATTAGGCCTATAGCATAAGTTCTTAAAATAAAATATTTCTAGAGTAATAGAGGCCGAAATACTATTATTAATTTTTAAAAATGTGATAGGGTAAACCTCCATTTCAGCGTATTTTATTCTCCGTTGCTTGTTTACCTCCAGTTGAGCGTATTTTATTCTAACAACCGAAACACACCAAAACATTAGGAAAACACGATTTATTTTTTGTATTGTATTTTTGTTTTAGCAAATGAATAAAAATGAATATTTAAAAAACACGACTTGTTTATTTGTATTGTATAAAAACAACAAAGAGACTGACTGAAGTGCTTTGTTTGTTGGTTACAAAAATAGAGATGCACATTTTGTACAATTAAGTGTTCCAATTTCAACTAAACTGAATAAAAGTATTAAAAGGCACAATAATGCTGCTAAAAGTGGGCCGGGGGGGGGGGGGGGGGGTGGAATTTGGTGAGGGCTGGCTTGGAGTGTTAGAGAAAGTGTGACAACTCACGTTGTCATTTTAAAAAAAATAATGTTAGAGGCCGTCCATAAATGACGTCACACTCGTAGGGGGAGGGGGGGGGGGTCAGATGGTGCTACATCATTTTTGGGGGGGGGGGGGGGTCTTGCTTTTTGTGACGACGCGTTTTTTTTACGATTTTTTACCTCCCCCCTCCCCTCCGTTACACGTCGTCACAAAAAGTCAGACCCCCCCCCCCCTAAACTGACGTCACACCTCAGCCTACAACCCCCCCCCCCCCCTCAAAATTTCTGTTGAATTTTTCTTAAAACATCGATAATTTTTCCAAAATCTTGTCAGAACTCTGTCAACATAGAGTATTTTGATCAATTCATATTACAATTTATTAAAACCGTTTTCTAAAACGCGAAATAACGGCTAAAACTTGTTTTTCTAACATTGCTTTTTTATAATGCAAAAAAGGGACGTCACACCATCTGAAACCCCACCCCCTCCCCCTCATCACACACCGTCACAAAATTGCTGACCCCCCCTCTCCCTTACGAGTGTGACGTCATTTATGGACGACCCCACATCAATTTTTTTTAAAAGTCAGAAATTTACTCATACAAAAAAGGGAAGGATGGTAGATTTACTATGAATTTAAATAACATACAACTCTATAGTAAAAAAATTTTTTCAGTTTTAGCAAAACTGTCAAATTAAAAAAAAAAGAGGTTTGTACATTTATTGCATAAATACAAAAATATAAAACAGAATGATTAACAGTGTATCAGTTTCACCATGAGACAAATGCCTTATTTTTTAAAAATACAAATACAAATAAACAAGTCGTGTTTTTTTAAATATTCATTTTTATTCATTTGCTAAAACAAAAATACAATACAAAAAATAAATCGTGTTTTCCTAATGTTTTGGTGTGTTTCGGTTGTTAGAATAAAATACGCTCAACTGGAGGTAAACAAGCAACGGAGAATAAAATACGCTGAAATGGAGGTTTACCCACAACACAGTTCAATTTTATAGAATAGTTCAATACCATCTGTTGCGATAAATGATAACTTCTAGAATCTAGACTTACTAGATCTAGATTTTATTATAGTTTATTAACTTTATAAGTCTATAGTCACACTGTAGTGTAGATCTAAAATCTAGATTAGATCTAGATCTAGAATCTAGACCTAGAATTTAGTAAAATAGTATGATAGTATCTAGATCTATAGCTACTAGATCTACTACTAGTCTAGCTAGATTTTCTAGATCTTTTAGAATAACCTAGATTCTAGATCATATAGGATATTCCCTAAGCGCAAATTCAGGGGGAGCCACTCTAACTTTTATATATAGATTCTATATAGCAAATCCTGCTCGCAAACACTGCTGTTTAATTTTTCAATCCATTTTTAACTACTGAAACTATTTGAAATAGAATAGAATCTTGTAGAAAAAAATAATTGCACACCAAATGAACAGAGTTTTTTCCAGGCATCAACTATTTGAAATATAATAGAATCTAACAGAAAAAAAAAAGAATTGCACACCAAGTGAACTCCAAATAAAATGTGCATAATAGTGTGGAACAGTGTTTCTTCCAGACATTTTTTCTCCGGGGGGGGGGGGGGGGGAGGGAGCACTTGACATTTTCGGTGGGGGGGTAGACTTTCTTCGGCGGGGGGGGGGGGGGGGCGGACACTGTTAAAAGTATATATTTTCTATATAAATTTCATTTCGTTCGGACGGGCGGTAGACTTTTTTCGGCGGGGGGGGGGGGGGCTGAGCCCCTCGGAGAAATGCCTGGGAGAAACTCTGGCGTTGAATATTATTAGTACTTTATAAATTTACATTCGTTTTTTCAGAACTCGGAAATAGCAAAAATTACTGCTTCCAGCCAACGGAAAGTAGGCCTACTCATAATTTGACAAAAGAGAGTAAGATCTTTTACTAACATGTGAAATTTCACTTATCTATCTGAAATAGTATTCAAGTTATAGTCTTTTGAAAAATTCAAAGTAGAAAAAGTACCACTTCCGGTTATCGGAAATCGCTCAAAAGTTGATACGGATCTACGATTTTGATAAAATACTTATATATGAAACCTAGCTGTAACAATTATAACAAGAGGGCGAGTGTGATACCATGACGTAAACACGCTAACTATAGAAAAAACAATGTTACATCCAACTGTATTTATTAACATATACAATATATATATATATATAATATATATATATATATATTATATATATATATATATATATATATATATATATATATATATATATATATATATATTGTTTCTTGGGGGAGGGGGCGAAATCACGAAACTGCCGCACCGGGTGACGTCACTGCCCCTCCCACCTGCCTTCACCAAAATTCACAATAATCAAAGTCCAAAATTTGTCAATATTTTTCTACCTTAATCACATTGAATCAATTTGGCGCTGCTAACACTATAAGATGCGTGTTTGTTATAGTTCCCATTGATTTTTTGTGTACGATTACAGACTTTCTCTACTGTGTGTACTAGAAATTAAAAAAGCCAGCTGGATCACTTCTTAAAAAAAGAAACGAATAGGACGAATAGTTGATTTTCCAACTTCCAATTCCAAACATCACAAATGAGAAAACTAAAGCAGACATTTTACTGACAAACTTCCATTTCCAAACATGATAAGAGAAAAAAAAATCAACATGATTTCTGATTATTTATTTAAAAAGAAAAAGATTTCATCTTTTTGTCCACATCTAAATGTATTGAAGTCGTCCAAAGCTTCAGGTAAGACATGAGGATCTTATTTTTTGTTTCCTGACATCTGAAAATAAATGAAAATAATTTTTTTAATACGTTGTATTTGCTTTATGTATTGTATAGATTAGTGGCGTCACCACGTCGGGTGTTCCCCGGGGCGGCACTTCGACCCCCCCTAAGAAACAAATATATATATATATATATATATATATATATATAATATGTTTGTGTGTATGTGTCGGCCTACATAGTCCTATAATTTCACTATATGCCACATACGCGTACATGTATATTTATAAGCTTTAATCACTGCAGATTTTATAGTAACGATGTTTATCTATAGTCTGTTAATAATACAGTTTCAATGTAGCATTGTTTTCTCTATAGTTAGCACGTTTACGTCATGGTGTCACCCCCACCCTCTGTAATAATTGTCAATTCGTACTTTCAAGACTATTTAGATTTTATTAATCATTTGTGGAAATGGCTAAAGAACATTTTTCTTCTGTATAATTTTGCAATGTTTTGTCTTGGTGTCCCCCCCTAAATGGTGTCACCTGGTGCGGTCCGCACCGCCCTCACTACGCCTCTGGTATAGATCACACATATTATGTTTGATTGAAAACATGATTATTGATGACCCGCGGAGCAGGCTCGCCAGCCAGACTACATGGTGATAAGATCCATGCTACGTGTCCAACCAAGAACAAACTACAAGGCAACAGTTGTTTGATTTTAGAGTTTTATCTCTTAGAAGAGTGGCTGTCCCCAGCTGTCGAGGCTCATCTACTCGAGGGTTCGAACTCGAGATTTTTCGGTTTAGTAATAATTAGCTTTGACGACTCCAATCTATATATATAATTCTCTTCTGGGAGACGTTAGAAAACAAGCTGCAAACTGCGCCTTGCAGTCCCCTCTCTTCCTCTCTATCACTACCACCCCCCCCACATGGTCTGGTGAGCGGTGTTCACTCTAAATGTTTACATTCGTATAGCCGGGTTTAGTGAGGGGGGGGGGTATAGGGTAGGGGTTGAGGGAAAGGGGGGGGTAGTGTTTTAAAGCAAATATTTTCAGTTGCAGCATTGGTACTGTCGAATTCACAAATTATGAATAACTGAAAAGTAGAAAATAAAAACAGCTTTTAATTTGTAATTTTATTATAATTATTAAATCGAAACTTACCTGTTTCTTATCATAAAAAACGTCTCACCAGAGAGGGGGTAAAGTGGGTAGCTTTGGCAAAGGGGGTAGAGTGGGTGGCTTTGGCAGAGGGGGTAGAGTGGGTAGCTTTGGCAGAGGGGGTAGAGTGGGTAGCTTTGGCAGAGGGGGTAGAGTGGGTGGCTTTGGCAGAGGGGGCAGAGCGGGTAGCTTTGGCGTTAGATTCTTCACAAATTCATTCACCGTCGATTCAAGAAGCTTGACAGCGGCATCTTTCACATCGTCGACCGCCCCTGTCACCGTCGTTCTGATCACCTCATTCAGTCCACGCAAACCCTCATGTAAGGCTTCTTTCAGAGCCGTTGTAAGCTGGCTCATAGCCTTGTCAGCGAACTGCGTCAGCATGGTGTTTACTTTGGGGTCTTTATTCAACAACATTTGTTCAGCAGCGTCAATCAGCCATCCAGTGGCAGTGCCTGTCAATACATACAAACATAATTTGGCTTATATATATATATATATATACAGACATTAGTAAGTTAGGGAGTTCGACGTTGTAACATGTCGAAGTGACGCAGATAAGTTCTCAAAGGGAACAATCACCGGGAAGTATACAAGCTATAAGATGAAATACTTTGCAACCTTGTCTGATATAGATATTTGGCACTTTTTTACTTCGTTACATATATGTATTATAGAAAACCTTCCTAACTTACGCGATCCTGATATTATATAGCTTTTTATAGCTTTACGACATTAGAAAAATGTAAAAAAAAAAGAAAAAAAAATGTAAACATTTCGCTCAGTTTAGATTAAAGAAGGTAGTACTTAAAATAGTGATGGTGTGGATAGGGGTGATTTGTGCACGTAATTCGATTAGTATTCAAGTTGGTGCGAAAAGCCACGTAGTTGTGTGTTTTTATTATAAAATAAACTGTATTAAATTTCCGTAAGTCTAAAACATAAAGTAAAAAAAAAATTGTAAAAAAGTTGTAAACATTGCATTCAGACTTGACTAAGAATGTGTGTACTTAAAATGTAAGTGGTGTGGATAGGGGTGAGTTGTGCACATAATGCGATAAGTATGCGGGGGGGGGGGTGAGGGAAAAGTCACGTAGTTGTGTGTAGTTATAATCTTTACTGTATTAAATTATTTCGATATGTCTATTACATGAAGGTTAGATAAATGCGATAAGTATGCGTGGGGGTGCGGGAAAGTCTGGAAGTCGTGCGTATTTAACTGTATTAAATTATTGCCGTATATATAAAACATAAAAAGTTTAAATGAACCCACATAAATTGAAGTTTCACGCTTAAAATATAGATCGATATTGTAGTATCTAAAAGAGTATGTTTGATAATATAGGCACCACTGATACGTGTTTCCATACAATTTATTTGAGCACATGGTAATGCCTATTTATACATCTGGAAGTTATTGTTTTACATAGGGGTAAAAAAATTATGTCATATTCAAGCGTGGTTAAAGGGGATGGGATGAAGAACGATGATAGTTTGGACGTTTATCGTAATATATGCAAATTTAGGTGGGGTGACTTTGGGGTTAACATCATAGGGTGATATTTTAAAATGTAGAATTTTAATATAATCTACACAAAAGACCGCTTCTATACACATGCGACTATATTTTTTTCAAAATCTATTTAAAGCTTTACTTACCAAAAGGGTGTAGAAATCAATACGGGCCATTTTATCCTCTTGTATCCCGAGATAATTAAAACAGATGTAGTATTTAGTATGTCCTATGTGTCTTAAACACATACACAAACGGAAAAGATGATGATGAGTGAGAATAATTGTAATTCATGTACTTAGAACACTAACACACCGATCACAACATTGAAAGAAATATCCAAGACGCGTAACTTAGTATGCCCCATGTGTCTTGAACACGAACGGAAAAGATGACGAGTCCGAAAAATATTCCTTTAGAACACAAACATTCACCACAGCAATAATATAAATGACCACTAAAAGCATTCGGAAAACCAGGGCCCAACCTATATAGTCACGTGCTATACATTTTTTTAGTATTGGTCACTAAATCGAAAGCACGATTGGTGATATTCTAAACCAATGAATAGTTCGTTTTTTCTTGATATGGGTGGAGCTTAAATGCTTACCGACAGACATGGTAGAATTATTTCCCCATGTTCGCAAAAATTGCCCATGTATCGCCACGATTTCAGCTTAGCACCTTTCCCCCGCCCCTATTCGCACATTGTTGGATCAACGTAGCCCGGGGACATTCTTTCAGGAATTTCGCTAGACGTCTGTCTCATAACATGCGTCTGACTCGCTTGCCTATTGAATCTTGAGTTCAAGGACAGATTATGTAATAAATAGGCCATAAACCTGACTAAGCACATATTTGATTATAAAAAATCTACGCAATAATTTTATTTCCGTCTGCAGGCCAATATGTTTTCAAAATTACCATACGATTTATTAAAAAAAATATGTATTTAAAAATCTTAATAAATCATAGGGCCTAACTTAACTGTTTTGATCTTTTGCGCTGTTATGTAATGTGCGTGATAAATGTGGGCAGTACCTATTGTTGCAATGAGATGAGGGCAGCAAGTCACATTAAATACGTATAAAAACTGTATGGTATAGGATAATTATAAAACACGAGCTGACGCTGCTCTTTAGTTTAATTCCTATTTTTCAGTAATTCATAACTTGTAAATACGACATTAAAAGCTTCGATTGAAAATATTAAGCTATTAAAATACTATCAGTAGCCAGTAAAGGACGATTACCCTCACCCTCCCTTTCCACTTCTCTCGCTCTCCTCCCCCCTCCCACCCCACTCCGCGAAAGCAGCCGTCTGTGACGACAGTATACATGCGACAATGAAAAGAGCAAGCAGAATATTTTATTATCTCCCCTTAGTTTCCAATCTTTAAAACAAATTAAATTATCTGCCCCTAATAGCTGTCACTACGACTGTAATGGGGAGGTGATGGGGGGGGGGGGGGGTCGGGGTTGAACAGGAAAAAATTATTTAATCTCTACATATTCGATTTTATGATCCATCATATAAGAAACAATTTTGATAAATATAATACGAGCGTGAATCGTATAAATAATATTATGTTTGTACAGCCAAAAAAAGAACCATATCTTTAATTTAACACATTGTGTATTGGTTGGAAATGTTTAATACAACTCTGTAGACGAAGTTTAAGTAAAGAGGAGGAAGTCAATTGTTTCTTATAGAGGGAATGTTTGGGGGGGGGGGGTAGGAAGGGGAAGGGCAGACAAACGCACAATTGCCGAAAATCGTACCCTATGAGTTGAGGGCAGCAAGTCAGATGAACTGGAACCCTATAGAATAATTGCGGGGGTGGGGGAATCGACGTGTTCAATTATTTAAATATTTTAATTTTGAACCCCGCCCATTTCGAGAACAAATTAGCAATTTATATTTCCTCCCTCTTCTTGTATATAATTAATATATGTCTTCAAAGAAATGAATACCAGTTTACTGTAAATATGTTGGATTTCCTCTTTCTCCCTGTAAATAACTAATATATGTACTTATTTAAAGATATGTTAACCATGTTATTGTAAATATGTTGTATTTTGTTTTATGGAAAAAAAAAAGTATTTAAAAAAAGAAAAGCCAAGCGGTTTGGTGAAGTGAGAGGAAGGAGGGATGAGTTATGTTCCAGTGGAATCAAACAAAAATTAAGACCGCTTTAAGCTGATTCTTCAACATATATAAAATGCCTCGCAACACCCCCCCCCCCCCCCCCGCACATGTATTCTGTTTTTACACACTAGCAGGGTAAATAAATTACAATTAACTGTCTAGATTAATAACAATTATTATTATTATAGAAGGGCCACACAGTATTTAGATTTCTAAATTAACAACACATTGACCTAGCCACTTTTAGAACTATGTTTCAGTCTGGCGTTAGGATTTGTGGAAGGCGGGGGGGGGGGGGGGTGTCAAATTAAAAATGAATTCAAACATGAGAGGAAGGTCAAGGGTTGGGTGGGGGGGGGATTGGGTGGGTGTTTTAAATCGTCAAGGGAAGGTAGGGGGATGAACTGGTCAGGTGATTAACGCGCAATAAATGGTAATGACGTTAACGCATGATGTATTTGGTCGGTGAGTCTGGCGCCTATTACAGCGACACTGTCTGCTTGACGTAACCTCAATGGTCGGCGGGGCTAGGAGCGAGGTCAGGGAGGGAAGGGGAGGACGGACACACAATTGCCAAAAAAAAACGGACTCTACAAAGCAATGTCGGTATGATTACCATGGACAGGTACTGGGAGCGTGGCGGGGGGGGGGGGGGGGAGGGGGGCTAACTTAAATTACAAAAGTGGCACATATTTTGCTTAAAAACACAGTAGCTAGTGAAGAACGATTATACTCACCCTCACTTTCCACTCCTCTCTCTCTACTCCCACCCCCTCCCCACTCCGTGAAAGCAGTCGTCTGTGGCGACAGTTTACAGGCGACAATGAAAATAGAAAGCATAATATTTTTATTGTCTCCCCTTAGTTTCAAATCTTGTGACGGGGGGGCCATAAACCACTGCGAGCCACTCGGGTACCGTACGGGTGTTACACAACATCAAAGGCGTCGATCGTCGGCTTGTTGCGTCACGGACTAGTGGGGGTAGGGTGAGGCTATGGATGTATCAGTGTCTGCCCTTACCCACCCCAGTCCATTTTGGTAGATCTGGCGAGCTATTTACCGCCACGTGGTCAAGCGTATTAATTTTTTTTTTCAACCGAAGATAAGAGCAACGGGTAAAATTCCCCGCCCACACCTCACGTCTGTATTTTACCCCAAAGGTGGGCCGCCAGCATATTTAGATTAAAATTCAACACAATAGCGTTTTGAATAAAATACTTAAAAAAAACTTTTTAAAAAACCACGTTTTACATACATTTGATGACAAAAAACGTGGGTACGTTCACCATCAAATTTCCCGACCCATCTGCCCGACCCACGTTTTTTGTCATCAAATGTATGTAAATAGTTATTTTCTACTTTTTAGTCTACAAGAAAAACGTGGTTTTTTAAAAAGTTATTTTTAAGTATTTTATTTTCTCCTTTTTAGTCCGTTGCTACACATGAAAAACGTGGTTTTTAAAAAAAAGTTTTTTTATATAGTTTATTTTCTACTTTATCCAATGACTTGATTAAGTATGACTTGACTAAGTGTTTATAAATACACGGACTAAAAATCTTGAGCGACCAGGATTCGAACCTGGGTTTTCGCGGCCACAACGCGAAGTACTAACCACAATACGATCACGGCCAGCGCGCTCACATCGATTGGGGCCGAAGTAACTGTGTCAAAAGGCCTTCAGTCTTGTCGGTATCTTTAGAAATCATGTCCTCAATTTTATGGTCCTTAGGGCGTAATTAAATTAAGCTAATTACGGTCTCTAATTGCTAGTTTTTATGATTGCATCTGAAATTGTTAGGCGAAAGTAGCCTGCATGCCAAATTTCAGATCTATAGAGCAATCAGAAGTGGGCTAATTTTCGATGTCAATTTTAACAACAAACAAACACACGCGAAGCTGAGTTAATAAAAACGTGTTAAAAACCAAGTGGTTTGGTGATATGGGGGGGGGGGAGGAGTAGGGGGTATCCCATTAGAATCAAACAAAATTAAAACCGCTGTAAGCTGGTATAAAATGCATCGCAACACCCCTCCCCCACACACACATGCATTGTTTTTACACACTGGCAGGTTATGTAATTTGTAATCCGGACATTTTTACCGATTATTGATTTAGTACGTATTACACGAAAGTAATAAATCTGGTAGCTTTGGTCTTTTAACACAATAAACATATTTTTATATGAGTAATGCAATCATAATATTCTGTAGAAGATGTTTATATTAAGCGTGATTGATTTTAATTAAGTTGCGTTACGTTCCGCTTGAGTGAGTTATCGGACTTCCTAACATAAAAAACAAAACCTGTCCACAACAATACCCTCACCCTATAGATTAAATGATGGACTTTTGCGGGGAGCGGGAAATCAGTGAGGGGGAAATCGGTAAGGGGAGGGGGTTTTAGAAATATTTTGATTTATTTGTAAAAGAATTGTAAAATTGTGTATGTCTATTGTTGTGGGTTGTATTTTTTGATAGCATAAATTATTTATAGACGTTACAAGCATTATTGTTTATATCAATTGTAAGTAAAAATACTGTAATATAATTTATACAACAATCTCAACTTTTGTTACGTATTTAATTAATTACGCCGTAGAAAAGTTAATTATAAAAGAAATTTAGGCACACCGTATTTTGCCGTAGGCTATTCCCTGGTCGGCCTCTCCTCAGTAGGCATTGTCCGATCTTTCTGTTTTGATCCTAAGTTTTGTTATGTAATAAGAAGCGTGATAATTTTGGGCAGTAAAGGTGGTTGAACTAAGCATAACTATTGTTGCGATGTGTTGAAGGCAGCAAGTCAGATCAACTTACCATGTTGGTATTTAAAAATAAACGCGATGAAAACCATGGACTTTAGAGCAATGTATTAAATGCTATTAATATTGTGTTTAACATAATTACAATCTACATACTTTATACTAAATATCTTAGATGAATTATATAAAATTTTTGCTTATACAACCTACGCACATTACATTACATTTAATTAATCCTATGTTCACTTTTTGCTTATACAACCTACACACATTACATTACATTTAATTAATCCTATGTTCATTTGTATAGTAGATGTCTAAAGAAAGGGACGGCTAGTAAGGGCAGATAATTCAGTTTTTTTACTTTCTCGTATATACGAAGTATAGAGAAAGTATTGTAATCGTGCAAAAAAAACAACGATTTTTACACATCTCGACGTTTTACACTACGGAAAAAACATAATTTTGCAATCTTGTCCGTATGTCTGTGTGTCTGTCCGTGTGTAAACACGATTACTTGAGTACCGTTACAGCTAGGTTGATGAAATTTCATATATAAGTATTTTATCAAAATCGTAGATCCGTATCAACTTTTGAGCGATTTTCGATAACCGGAAGTGGTACTTTTCCTACTTTGAATTTTTCAAAAGCCTATAACTTGAGTACTATTTCAGATAGATAAATGAAATTACTCATGTAAGTAAAAGATCTAATTCTCTACCTTCTGTTAAATTGTGAGTAAATTCCGTTGACCGGAAGTAGTAATTTACGCTACTTCCGATTTCTCAAAAAACTAATGTAAGCTTTTAAAGTACTAATAATATTGCGCACTATTATGCACTTTTTTATTTGGCGTTCAATTGGTGTGCAATTCTTTTGTCTACGAGATTTTATTCTATTTTTAAAACTTTAAGTATTTAAAATGGATTAAAAATCATGTCTATAGCCCGAGTTCCCATCCCCTGTTATTTTATATAAGAATATTCGAGAAAGTTTTGGGGAGATCACTCCCGGTTTATTTTTTTTTAAAATTGGAAACTAAGAGAAGATATTACATATTATGCTTGCTCTTTTCCTTTTCGGCTGCTTTCATGGAGTGGGGGGGGGGGGGGGGTTGAGGATTGGAAAGTGAGGGTGAGGATAATTTTCCTTCACTAGCTACTAATAGTGTTTTTAAGCAAAATATTATCAGTCGCAGCTTTGGTAGTTTCGTATTTACAAATTATGAATAACTGAAAAATAGGAATTACGCTAAAGAGTGGCGGCAAAGCAGATGAACTTACCATTTCAAGGTAATTTAATATTGTTATTTTAAAAAAACCCAATGAAAACCGTGGACTTTAGAACATTCTATTAAATGCTGTTTATATTATGTTTAACATGATTACAATCTACATACTAAATATTTTTGGATGAATTATAAAAATTACTATGCGTATACAACATACACATTACATTACATTTAATTAATCCTAAGATAATTTGCACTCTCTAAATATTTAATACATATAAGTAGTAACAAATTCCATGCAAATATATATTTGTGACTTCTTTTCCTGTGACTTTTTTTCCTGTGACTTTTTTTCCTGTGACTTTTTTCTGTGTTTTTTTTTCCTGTGTTTTTTTTTTCCTGTGACTTTTTTTCTACAATCCCTCGTAGAACGTCTAATCCCTCCGCTCTCTCCCTCACCCCGTAGAACGTCTAAACCCTCCCCTCTCTCCCTCCCTCCCCCTCGTAGAACGTATAATCCCTTCCCTCCATCTGTTACAAATTTTGAGGTAGCTTGGTTAATATGGATATTGTAATTTCACTTATTAGTATTATACCATAAGAGCCAACCCGCGGCGAATCATACATATTTTCTACTTTTCAGTAATTCATAATTTGTGAATTCGACAGTACCAATGCTGCCACTGAATATATTTGCTTTAAAACACTGTCAGTAGCTCGTTAAGGACGATAACACCCGCACTCCTCACGCGAATTAAAAGTTATTAAAATTATTATATAAAAATGTATTGAACCTAAGAAACATGGGGCAGATAAAGCTGAGTTCAACTGTTTAAATGACCACGTCTTACAGTGGATTGTGTGTTCAGATTTCCTCGCCCCCGCCCCACGTGTGTCCAAAACGTGGGCCGCTAGTTGGAGGGTCGAGAAGCTGTAGTAAGATTAAAACATAGAACGTTGCTGGGGGGGGGGGGGAGATAAGGGTTGGGTGGCTTGTGGGCATGGGGAAAAAATTATTGATACATTGTATTAGAAAAAAATGCAGACAGGTACGAAGGGGGGGGGGAGGGGGGGGTGAGGGTGGGTATGGAAGTAAATTTTAGGGGACAGATATTTCAGTTTTTTAAAGATTTGAAACTAAGGGGAAACAATAAAAATATTATGCTTTCTATTTTCATTGTTGCATATAAACTGTTCTAGCATTTCACAAGCGTCTATAACCAATTCCCTTTATCCCGCTGTGAGTTTTTCGCAATAGAACCCCCCCCCCTCCACCCCAGGTAAACATATTTTTAAAAAACATCTTAAACCCGAGTTGTGCCACTTTATCTTAGTATAAGAATATTATAATGAAATGTTCGCCAAATTGATAAAACGATTACGAATATATATTCTTTTGAATAAAAGTTACTGTTATCGACCATGTCGTCCCACTATGTTTATATGGCAATGTATTTTTACTTTCTATCCTTGACAAAAATTGCAACAAGAGCCTCAGTATAAAATTGTTTTATTTTCCTAGTCAATAAACGTTCAAAAAATTGAAAAAAAAAAAAAAAAAAAAAAAAAAAAAAAAATGTTAAAAAAATGTAGAATTATACCAACTATTTATCTATCTATGGGTGTTACATTGGGGGTCCCATACCGTGTGGGATGGATGAATGGAAAAAAAAAGTCACCAGAACTGTGTAGAGTTAATTTTGACGAGTGCGGAATTCACTCTTTCGGAACGATAAATTTATCAATTTCCTCCCCCGCCCGTGGGGTAGATAAACTGAGTTAAACTGTTTCAATGACC